>NW_027107855.1:309269-314739 GCF_000696795.3 Halyomorpha halys | reverse complement strand
AATTTGGCCTAAGCCGAGGGAGTTGAGAAACCTCGTAACTGCAATGGTGAAGTCAACTTATATTTTAAGGCGTTCTTATGGCAAAAAGTATAAATAAAATAAGCATTGACTGTTGTTCACAGTCATATGTATACATATAAACTGCTTACATCGTCCGTTCAATTCTTTAGTTGATAGTTAACATGATTGTTCAATAAATTATTGATGATCACTGTTTGTCATGTTAGTAATCACATGATTAGTGGATGAATTAGCACTAATTTACCATTTATTCGTAGTCAACAATCAGGGAAATAAGTCGATTAACCCTCCTTAATTGGCTAGGTCTTGTGGTAATGATTACAATAAAGGCTTTGATTATGTTGATAATGAAAAATTAGGAGTGAGTTAATTATTTTAATACGATGTTAGAGTTTTTTTTAAGACTAGCACTGCTGCTATGCTACCAATGCTGAGATATAATTTAGCTAACTTCATTTTCATCCTTTGCCTTCTTTTCAGTGTTTTAAATTTTGAATGAGCCTTAATTAAGATACGAGACTTCAGAATTTTCCGATAAAATGTCTAAATAGAGTTGTGGTTCAGGCTTTGAATTGAGATAAGAATATTGTAAAGAAATTGGAAGAGTAAATGTAAATTTTCGGATCAAATCTGTATGATACATTTATCAGATTTAATCGTATCATTTCGAGAATTACCGTTGTAATATCAGTAAGACGTATGTAATCTTCGAATGTTTTCTTATCAGTATATTTCAAGAAAAGTCGCTACTATTTGTGTCTCGGTAAAAAGAGTTCCTAGAACTTCTTAAAGAATACGCAACATTGAGAGTAGTGGATAGAACATTTACCTTTGAGGTGCTTCAGCTGAAATTGATCTTGAAGTTGTAAAAGATGGTTGGAGAAAAGAGATTTGATGAGAAGGATTGGATTATATAACAGCGGTTGGTTTATAAAATCTGGAGAAATTCAAGATAAACCCCTTTTGCAAAGCGCTATCTAACCTTAACTTTCATAAACGCTTGAATTTTTTTTTTTGAAAATTTTTTATTGATACATAGTACAATCTGCCATAAACTTGGTCAATAAGTAATAATTATCATATTCATACTAAAATAAAAACAAAATGAATACAATTTAGAAGATTTTAAAAAAATTGCGGTATGTAGTAATAGTTATCATGATACTCTATATCATAATAGAGTATCATGATAACTAATTTAGAAGATTTTAAAAAAATTGCGGTATGTAGTAATAGTTATCATGATACTCTATATCATAATAGAGTATCATGATAACTAATTTAGAAGATTTTAAAAATTATATATAAATAAATAAAATCTCTGATTGTATAAATAGAGAAAGATAAATAAAATGAACATTATCAAACTATGCATAAATGCACAAAACATGAAGAAATATGGATAAAATAAAATAAGTAAAATTTCGAACTATTAGTTTAATAAAATTGCTTTTATTTTATTAGTTTACTATTAAAACAATAAAATAAAAGCATTAATCTCATGACACTATTATGAACTATATTTACACTATCAACATGAGGATCCTCAAGCTCACTTACCCACGCAAGAGGGGTAGAGGATTACTCGACTATTCAACAAAATAGTTATGTATAATAATTGAAAAATAATTGTATTGAAACTTACTTATAGTTAGTAAGCAGTCCTTCACAACAAATTTCGGATTAGTTATAGTGCTTTGTTTTACAAAAAAATATATTGTTTTAGGCTATGAATTTTTTTTTCGCCTGGATCTCATAATTATTTATTTTTTTTACACCTTTTAAAATTAGTATTAATTATTAATCTATAATTTCCACATATAAATGCATTTCATTGTTAAAACTGCATAGTTATGGAATCAGATTGCCTTGAATTATTTAATTTTGAAGCTAAATATAAAGTCAAAATTACTCATTATTTAATGGAGTATTTTATTTATGATGAGCCGAAGTTGTGACTTGCCTGACATAGATGGCTGTGAAATAGTCTGAGTTTGTGAGTTTCATATCTCAACTTTGCTTAAACTTTCTTCAAACTGTAGCAGTGCAAGTTTCATATCAGATTTCGCATCAAGCTTCTAGATGTAATATTGTTGAAATGTTGACGAATCTAGTATTACGTTGACAGCTTGTGTTAAAATTTAAGTCACTGTTCAACGCGTCAACTAAAATTATGGGATATTCAGGCAGAGTCACAGCGGGCTTGTAAATTATTCAAAAATTTAAAATTTATATGATAAATTTATACTGGCATAATATCATATAATAATGAGACCATACTATGCAAAACTCATTTTGTTATGATTGTCCAATAATTAAAATTATTTCGTTGGTTTATGTTGTTTTTTTTACTTACTTTACATTTTTATTCATCGGGCAGATAATTGGAAAATGTGACAAAGATAATTATAGTGTTTTAAAATATTTGAGATAGAAGTTTCGAAGAAAATTGTTCTAAAATAAAACTTAAGACACTAGGTTGAGTTACGAAAAGGACAGCCGTTTGTCACGCCAGTGGTTAGTGCACCATGACCGACTGTAACAAATCGTAATTTACATCACCAGGGAAAAGAAATAATGGGGAGAAATTACCTTTAGAAAAAAAATAAATTCATTTAGAAATTGTCTTTTAAATCCGTAAAATTAATGTTAGTCAATTGACGATTTCTTTTATGATTTAAATTTAATTATTTTAAAAATAAATTTTCTGTTAGTGAAATACATATGATTTTAAATTTAAAAAAAAGACCTGATGGTTCATAATTATATTTTATGTTAGTGTTTAATTTAGGTATTCGCCGGAGTAAAATTGGGGGATATTACCCAAATTAATTATTATACTGGTAAGCTGGTTTAAATAAAGGAATTACTTATAATTTGGTGGTAATGAGTGGACTGTATTTATAATAAATTGATATAATATACTTTAAAATAAAATACCTCTATTCTGGATGGTTTGAACAAAATAGTTACAATGTGGTTAGTTGGTTAGTGAGAAATTTGGTTTTATTACATGAATGGGTTTAAATATTACAGTTTACTTGTGTGATGTTCTTGTGATGAATACATGAAAGAAGGGTTCCTCTTGGTTCCCCCTCCTCATCCTCCCGCCGCCGCCGCCTCTCTCGCCTGAGTGTACAGATTTACTCCCTCATGATTTATGAGAAGAGACCTTCCTGAAGAGTTATGTCTCTTTCTTCACCTGTCCAGGTCAAGATGGCTACTCAAATTTGCCCTTACACCTATTTTATTGGGGATCAAGATGGCTTCCCAAGTCTCCTACCTTATCTTTGCCACTAGATGGCATAATGAATTTCAGTCCAGAAGTGAGGGGGCACCTTTCTTAAACAGTTAATTAATAAGATGTTGAAGTCGCTTAGATAATAAAGTTACTGTTTTGTGGATTAGTTTTAAATTTAACACATTATTTTTGTTTGTATGATCTTGAAATGGATCTAGAGCTCTCTAAGATAGGGTCAAAGTTAGTTATAAAATAAATAATAAATATACTTTACAAGTGTAAAAATGTTGTAATAAATTATCTGTTTGTTTTTTCAACTATTCTAGCACGATGCAACATAATCAAGTGCATATATATTCCTGTTTAACTTTCAAGCTGTTATCCCATCTTCAAGATACCAAATTTCTTGAAATATTCAAAAGAAAATATTCTAAAAGGGTTTCATGATTTATATTTCTAAAGTAATAAAATATTTAATAGCTACGCATTATGTTTTACAAAACATTATTAATATACCAATAGAAAATCGTTTAAAATGAATTGAAAATAGTTTTTTTACAGGTGATTGCTTTTTACATGTGAATTATTTTATATATTTGGGGAATATTCACTCATTTACTATTTAAAAATATATAGCCTAATAAGAAGATTAAAATAAATAAAAAAATGTATTTTTCTAATTTTGTCCATTTTCAATTGGTAAAATTTAAATTTTGTGTAATTTCGCCGTAATGAATCTTTTCCATTAGTCATTTTGATTCCTCCTACTCACAGAATGTGGCATATACGAACTGCCTAATAAATTGAAGATAATTTTAGACTGGTTTTTGTGGGTATATGAATATATTATACTTTTTCAATTGACACATGCAGTCAGACAGTGCAATATTTAGGCGTTGTTTATAACACTAATTTATAATTTATGATTTCCGCTTATTTTTCAATTATATTTCGATCTCAAGACCCTGAAAATGATTGGGCATGGTCTGTCCGTCTGTGGCTATGTTTGGAGCTAAAGACTTAACCGATTCATAAGTTTTATTGTTCATGTTACACAGTGATTTTCCAAGAATGTTCAGAACAATTTGAGATCAAATGTCCAGTTCGTTTCTGAATATATAATTGTTTTTAGCTAACGCCTTGCCGTGATCATAAAATACTATCAGGTGTACCATTTGTATATTTTGAATATCCTTTCTTAATAATATAATACTAGTTTACTCCTGCGAAAACTCTCGCATGAAATTTTTTTTCTTCTGTTTGATTCATTAGAAATCTAAGCGGTATTATGCTCATTCGTATATAACAGAGTAACATTATCAAGAAAGTCTATTTAAAACACAGTTGGTAAAGCTATATTTACTTAATGATGATTACGTTTAAGTAACAGTTTGCGTTATAAGAAATTCCATTACCCCTGGGAACATATCACTTCAGTTTTACAGTTAAGATTCAGCTATTAGAAAACTTATATTAACCCTGAATTGTATTCACTGAGACCTCATAGTGAGGTCGTACATGAACAAATGGTTCAGGCGGAATATGAATTTTCGGCGAGAACACGCGGTTCTGAATAACTTGAGACCTGAAAATCTTTTGACCCGTTCTCTCAGAAAAACGTAACAACACGGACAGACTAAACATATTTTTCAATTTGTTATGATAAAATTGTTTCAAACATTCTTGAAATATCACTGCGTGATTTAAACAGTGTAACCAATCACTTAATTTCTCTTTAACTCAAAATATTGTTATATTTTGCACAGACCGATAGACCTAACAAACTTGTTAATACAATAATTTGGACCATCAGAAAGAAAAACCGGTTGAGGCTATTCGCTTAATGGTCGCGTAAGTATTCCACGGCACTATTGTTTTAGATTTTTTTTTTTCTTCATTGGAATTCACAATTATGCATAATGATATATTTAGTAAATTTTATCTCAGTGGTTGGTTAGGGAGTTAATAATGGAAGGAATGATATCTGGTTCGTGCTAGATCGGTTACATATGGAATATTAAGGTCTTTATCTATGATTTTATTTGAAGGTCATTTGAAGTGGAATATTTATTTATAATCTTAAAATTCTTTCTTGAGACTGGCAATTTTTTATTAAATAATTCAAAAACACTATCCAAATTATAGTCTCAAAACATTTATTTCATTTACACGTCCAACGTTTCGGCCAATTCGGCCATCTTCAGGGAC
>NW_027107855.1:307925-308874 GCF_000696795.3 Halyomorpha halys | reverse complement strand
TATAATTTGGATAGTGTTTTTGAATTATTTAGTGGAATATTTAGTTCTGCTTCAATACATCCAAGGTGAATTGGGTTAAGGATATCAGGATGTGGAATAAAAGTTTTAGAGAGGTGTTGTCTGAATGTTTATGATTTTTCTTAGTCAGTTCTTGTCCAGGATTGGGATTCGATGAGAAGTGGGTGGTTATAATCTTTGAAATTCAGCAATTTTTTAGTGGTTCTCCATAATTATTTGTCAGTAGTTGTAAGATTTTCTGTAAAGGTAAGTAAATTTTCTAATTTCTACTTTTAGTTTGTTCGTCAATTTGGTGTAATTCGTTTTGTCAGTTGGACATCTTATCCTTCGGTCTTGCTTTCCGTGTTTTAGAATTTAAAAAAAAAGATAGAGAACAGGAAGGATTTTATAAATAATTATATTGAAAAACTTTCCGAGAGTTAGACTGGCGTGGTATTTATTGATGAGAGCAAATTTGACCTACGATGATCGGATGATAGATCAATTGTGTGTTTGATAAGAGAAAATGAATTGGTACTGAAGAATCTGAAACATTGTGTTCGATATCACTAGGAAATAAAGATCTGGTTCATTTCATTTGGAACTATTACACTTTATGCTATCTGAATGGCAATGGGGAAAGGTAATCCTTAACAACGTGGGGTATTATTGTTGACAGTGACAGAACGCCACGCCTTTGGCATTGTCAATACAATCCATTTGTCTGTGGATGTATAGCCCCCATTATTGTAAAAGCTGTGATGGGGTTATTTATTTTCATTGGATTTACAAGTGAAATATTTCTCACTGTCAGGAAATGTTTTACTGATTAAGGAGTCCGTAATAAGCACGGCGAGATCAATATCAAGTCATCTCTATTTTTAAAAATACCAATTTAATCATGAGATAGTAAAGTATTACCTAGTTTAATCAGTTGTGTGAATGATTGAAT
>NW_027107855.1:301371-307720 GCF_000696795.3 Halyomorpha halys | reverse complement strand
TGTTTAGGTTGATGTTATGCATCCTTTTACTACCAGGGGTATTATAAGGTATTGATTCTATTGTGCACTGTGTGTGTATAGTCGAAGGCGCCAAGTGCGCGTTGATAGTCTGTTGAGCGGGGAGGGTCCGCTTTGCTGGTGGTGGTGATATTATATTTAGGTTGCAGAGCCCAAACCTCTTCCCACGGTAAGAACATTTACCAAGGGGTAATTGCATAATAAATTTAAAATAAAATAAAATTTCAAATTAAAATTAAATAAGTTAAAATAAATATACGGGAGAGGAGAGAATTAAAAAAATACATATCCGACATAAAAAAAAAAATCACGTACCATTTTAAAGAATACCAATTTAATATAATCTATAGCATACTAAATGCAGTTTTGTGAATGAGTGAATTAGAAGACAAGCAAACCCATTATTTGTTGTTTTGTTTTACCTAAATTAATACTTAAATTTATTTAATTTAAATATCTTGGTCATGATTTTATCAATCCAGAAAAAATAATTTATAAAAAAATATCTATGGAAGGAGAAAAGCTGTTGGAAAAATTACATTGATATATGAAAAAAATAGTTGAATTTAGATACAACTGTTTTATTTGCGTACAAGTATGCTGCTCGGAGCAGTTCAAACAATCAATGTTAAAAGTTTTTTCCCAGCCTGCAAAGCTGTTTCAAATGAGAGAAGAGTTTAGCATAACTAAAATAAGCATCGCACTGTGTGTATCACTTTTTAATTATAGTCTAGAAAATATTTACATGTAAATATTTTTCCTTTTGTCAAAGTCTAATTTTGATAGATAATAATTCTCATGTTTTTAAAAATGTTCTGATTGCTTTTACAGACTAAGGTGAGATTTATTTTATTTTATTTTTCATGACGCCGATTTTTTTTAGCTTAATTCTAATTACGTTACTGGAAAAAAGCATTTTTTTTTTCAAATACTTGCTATTAGTAAATGTTTTTCATTGCAAGATAAGGGACTCTCCAATATTCGGACACTGGAGGTAGGATGAGAGGAGAAGATTCCAATTATTTTTGGTGTTATAGACCCTTCTTGAGATTGTAACGTCGTCGTACTTCGACCAAAACTTGTCATAAGTAGATTTGATGAAGTTGAGCTGTACATGACCTAGATAAAAAGAGGTGATGCAATTTTTCATATTTTGTGTTAGATTAAATGATGCATTACATTTCAATATATATTTTTTTCATTGTGATTATCCATCTTTTAGTGAGTGTCCATCTTGAAGTGAAATGATCAACAGGCAATATTTCTTGTATAATACTTTATTACCTATTTTGTACGTTTATTGACCGCCACCCGGACTATCTTCCTACAATCTGCTTCATACGGTCAACTATCTTCTTCCAATATGAATATAAAAATATTTTTAGATACTTTGAAACGATATATTTTATAAATAAAACGATTGATTTGCCAACTAAATGTGGTAAACGCTGAAAACCAATTTTAGCAAAGGAATTCATCATCCATTTTCACGATATTGTGAAAATAATAAATTTTCAGTATCTGTTTTGTAACGTGATTATCATAAGGCTTTTCCGGTGCACTGGTCTGATTAATGGCTTTAATTATTAATGATTCTTTATAATCCATGATTGTCTCAGTTCAATTATGTTATCGTTAATTTTCATGCTTCATAAACCGTCGGCATCACTATTCAAATGGACATTCACAATGTAATTTAATTTGTATAAGTCACAATCACTTGGTTTACAACTGTCGAATTTTGATTATTCGTGAAAAATGGAAATTTTCGGAATGGTTGGCACTAATGACTAATAACCCTTTTGATGGTTACTTTGGCATTGGTGAAACAGGAAAAATAAAGATTAACAGAAGTAATAATATTTGATTTTGGGGTCCAAGTTTTTATTTATTTCATCAAAATCAAATTATTACTGGGGTTTTCTTTATTTATTTAAAATAACATTATTACCGGATTTTCATATATTTAAAAATAAATTATTATTATCAGGTTTTTATTTATTTCTTAAAAATTAAACATAATTAACTAACAAAATGCCACGTTTGATCATAAATATTGCAGAAAATTATCTGGTTAGTTGTACTTTACTACTAAGTTAAATAAATAGTTATATTAAATATAATGAAACAGTTAATAGGTTTCAATTGGATATAGCAGTCCATCACTCGGGAACATGATTAACCCGCGAATTATCCTTCCAAATTCCACTTGACAGAATTCTCTAACGCAAAAAAAGAAAAAAAAAGAAGCTTTGATTACAATGTAGATTACTATGTAGCACCTTCTATTGACAAATTTCGTTTGCCACTGTCTTTTCCTACTGTCCTTTTTTTTTGTTGTTTTTTATGAAGTGTTAATATCATTAAGAGCCAGTGATTAGAAAATAAGAGATTCAAAGTAAAAAATATAAATCATCAGTGGACCAATATCGTGCCAAAAATGCATTATGTGTAAACCTATGAACCTAATGATGATAATTTAGAACCTGTGAATAGAATAAATTATGTTATTATTTAATGATATGTTATATTGAAATTGATAATTTTTAGTTATCAAGATGGGTTTCAGTACATGAAACGTCAAACGAAATGACTATGTATATGATCATACATTTAAAAAAAACAAGGGTATTAATATACACGTCAAATCTACATTAGTTATCAATTTCTTTCTAAATTAAAGAAAAATAAATGAAGTTTCAAAATACAAGAAAGGATAACTATTTTTCTGTGAAATGCTCATACCAATATTAATAAATATGTGTTTTTTTGTTTTATGTAAACCATAGAAATTTAGTATTTTTAGGATTCTTTAATAAACCAAAATACATTGCAATGTATTTTAAACCAAAATAAGAAAACCGTTTAATTTATTATTTATATTTTAGAAATAGATAAAATAATAATTGTTTTAGTATTTTAATTTTAACTGATGACAAAGTTTCATATATAAAATATTAAAATTTATTTAGATGATTCACATCCTAATGTATAATTTATTTCCTAATATGAAATTCTTTTCATCCGCATTATGACATTCGAAACTTGAATGGTATTGAATATGTGAAAATATGGGTGTTGAATTATTTGTATTAAATTTCTCTTATTTCCATTAGACAATATGATTAAACTTTTAACTATTATTAATTAGTAAAATAGTATTGTTTCATACAAAGTTTTAGATTACTATTTGAAAGAGAGGACTGGAGTGTTTGAAACTGGAAAAGTCCGAAGGTCTGTAAGAGAATGAAGGTGGAACTCTTGTTTAATTGTCCGTGCAAGGTTTTCCTCTTTTCTTATTCTTTCTTTTACTTTTTTTCCCTCTTCTACAGCATTACCCTAAATCAAAAGGATTCTTGTTTATTTATTTAAATTTTATTAAATGTTCGTAAATGAGTAGTAGTAAAAATGTACAAAACTGTTCATACATATTTGTTTTCGGTCAGCACTGGAGAACATTTAGATTTTTGATTGCACTTAATGGTCTTGTGACGAATATTTATTGGTCGCTGAAGTTCAGCCACTGTGATAATGGTTACCTGACCTCAAGTTGTTACGAGACGTGGTGTTCTAGTACAATCGCCGGTTAATCATAGATCTCTCTAAAAGCAGTCTCTTAGGGGACAGTGTTCTTTCCACCGACTCACTCGATTTGAAGAGTAGTTAAAGATCGGTCCATATCAAGGCCAGCATGTGTATGATACATTTATTGAGGAAAGAAAAAATTTATATTATAGTATTGGTTTTAGATATAATAATACTCAATACTATACTAGTATAATACTCAGTTTAATCATCTGTGAATCAGCAATATCAGTAATATCAGCAATACAAAGAAATATTTCATTCAATTAAGAAGAACAATGGAAAACTTTAAACCGATAAGAAGGAAAAATGAGGGACACAATAAGATTTCCTTATCAGGAGTTCTTTTTCTTAACTGTTGTTCCTCTAAACAAAATCGGCAACTTAAATTAGGAATAATTGATTTTTTTCGTTAGCCTTTATTTTTTGCATACTGATATACATCAGGTTTATCTTATTCAGATATTCACTATTTTAGACAAAAAAAACAAAAAAAAAAAAACTCGTGTACTATTTGCTTTTAATTAAATATTGCATTCACTGCTTAATATTTATTAGACTATGTATTGACTAAATTTTACTAATTTAGAAAATTGGTCAGGGTCAAGAGTTATCAACCCTCTGCTGGTGGGCACCTAGGTCCTTACTTTATCTTAACTTTTGCCCACGGGCACCACATCGCGGTTATGGGCACACCATAACTTCACCTTCTTAAGTTCATGGGTCCCTACTATTATCTGACTTCTTGTTATCTCTAAAATGTTATTTGAAATATGATGATATAATGAATTTCAAATAGAAGCGTATTTAATTTAATGTGGTTGTTTATTTAAATCGTAATATTTGTTTTTCGGTCATTATTCCAGTTTTTATTTCTTAGATTTGTTAACTATATTTTTCAAATTATTCCTTTTCTTTTGTTCACTATGTGTATCATTAACAATAATCATCTTTCAGTTTACCAAGGAAAAGTAAATAGCCCACGCTATCCACCTGATATCATACATACAACATACTCCAGGGAGAAAAAAAATGGGTCTGTTTATGTTATAGGGAATAAATGATAGATAATTTTGCAACGAGAATCAATAAACATTCGATTTATAATTTTAAGTTCTATCTGCTAATAATACCTTATAGGTTTCCTTAGAACCATCTTCCTTCATCAATATTACTTATTCCGCACATCTGATAACTTGATTGATGAAGTAAAAAATCCCTTGTACAATTACATTGTAACAAGAATAAATATGCTCTAGTTATTACTTTCGTTAATATAACATAATTTCACCGTAGGTATATACCTTCATAAATACAAAAATTAACGGCAAACATAACTTTATAATTTGTATATAGGATGTTTCATTATATTATTATTCCCCCAATATTCCTACAACTTTTAGACTTTTAATTGAATATTCACTAGATCTTTCCACCATTTGAGGGTATCGTTGATTTTCGGACCTCTCAGGGCATATTACATTATAATTCCGAAAAGAATGATAGAATGGGGTTATTTTTTATTACGCATTCTGGTATTCAATCGGATCTTCAGAAGAATAAATATTGAGCATTTGTTTAGTTTTATTTATTTATTTTTTTTATGTACGTATTCTATAGACGTTAGATGCAAAAACCCGAAAGCAATTTTTTGACATGAAAGTAAAATTGAAAACGACGTATAGATCAAACTTTTTTTTAGAAGTTCCTATAAGAATCCATCAGCATAATTAACATTTTTTTGACCGGTTATGATAAATAAAATGTTATAATGATGAATCACCAATAAACAGCTGCTTCAATTATGACTTTTCCTTACGAATTTTTTATTTATTTTGTAATATTAAATTTTATTACATACTTTCAGACAATAGTAATAGAGCTAAGAGAACTAATTAACACCATATTTACGGAAAAGTACGTTCTGAAACAATTTTGTTCTTTAGTGTTTTTTACGTAAATCGTCAAAAATAAATAAAAAAAAAAAAAGCTTGGGCTATTTCCCAGCAATAATCAGGAGAAAATTTCAAAAAATGTAATAATTCAGGAGAATGGATATTTATAATGGGACACTCTGTAGATATATAAATCCTTTTTATTTATTATTTTATTTATATTGTATTAAATTCTTTTACTCTTGAAAAATATTTATCCATGTAAAACGGAAAAGTTTTAGAATAATTATTTATCTTTTATGCTGTTTCATTTTGTTGAGTACTAATATATTTAAACTATGTTATTCAAGTTTCCTTAATACCCAATATATAGGTTCTTTTTATAATTATTATGGTGTAGGTTAGATCGTAAAATAGTGGGAAATATTATAATAAAATTACAATTTAATTGTTTTAATACTTATTTATAGCATTTTAGCCTAGTTAATTAATTATTACTTTTTAATATCTTTCCAATCTATAAATTTATCAGAATTGTTCGAATCATCCTCTGGTCCAATCTCCCATTATAATAACTATTATTCTCATCAAAGATTGAAGAGGCTTTGCGACAGCGACCTTTCGTAAATAATTACTACCAGAGTCCTACAAATGCACTGTTGGTTAATTGAAGTGACTTGCTGGGAATGATGATTTTATTACAATTTTACATCTTTTTGAGCTAATTTCGAAACAAAAATTTTCCAAAATTTAAACCCTATTGTTTTTTTACATATGTTATTAATTTTGCAAACAGTGGATTATTAAATATTTTTTGTAGTATGCAGCAAAATGGTATTATTCAAATATAT
>NW_027107855.1:299924-301301 GCF_000696795.3 Halyomorpha halys | reverse complement strand
GAAATAATCATACAGAAATTCATATTTACGGCGTACTTTTCAGATGAACTCTTTAATTAAAAAATTATATATGAATCATTTTTCTTAAGTAAGTCAAGAAAAAATAAATAAATTGATTGGGGATATAAAAATTGAATGAGTACATAGGAATAGTTTTCAAATTAAAAATTGTATGATAAAGAAATTATAAAACTTATTCCAACATTTTTCTGATCTCTATCAACTCATACTTTTGCATATTAAGTTTCATATGGCATTTTTAATAAAATTGCCAATTCAATAAAAACTCTTCATCAATGCTTTGTAATTGCTACGACGAATTATTGAAACAGTTTTGAATAATTTTTTGTTCATACTGTGCGTAGTTTTTCATCCTTCATTGTTATTAACAAATGATTCTTACTTTTATTTCCGTATTATAATCTTTGTTAATAGCAGTTCCAAAATTTTTTCTAGATTATATCTACCTCTGTTTAGACAATAGAATACCTTTCTTTATAGAAAATGAATTTTATAAGGCAATAAAAACTAATAATAATTCGGCAAAGGAGATGTGTTTTCCTAAATATATTTGGTGATGATGATTTTGGTAGTTTATTGGGACTATTTTAAATAAAAACAAAAATTCAACTGTATCTTCTTAATAATTATTAATTTATTGTTTAGTAACAACTATGACCCTGCTTCTATTATTCTGTTATAAAATACATAACGTTTCTGTTGTTTTTAAGTATCCAGTATATAATAATTCCAGGCAAAAATTTTTCCAATGATTGGAAATTTATAATAGGATAGATATATTTAAATGTTTAACGATTGATGATATGCTGAACTATTATTATTTCATTACATATTTGATAATACAATTTTTTTTTTTAAGATTTATTTTAGCACAGGTTTCAATAATGTTCAAAACCTCTTAAGACCTTCAGCAAAACTTTCCTTGTGTCTGTGACATTTCTTGTGTCTGAAAATTATAGTCTGAGTGATATAGATCATGCCAAAAGCCTAAAATCATTGTTTCTAGTTAGAATATTTTGATAATGTACAGTTAATCAATTGAACTAACTTTCTTATACAGTAGAATGTTGAGCATTTTACTCTGCATTTCCTGTAAGCATTTTTTGTTTTACGAAATAACTTGTGTCGTGAAAAAAGTTGGGAAGATCAAATTGGGCCTATTTAGAGCATCTTTTCTGCCGAGTTCTTTATGAAACTTTTATATCTCTTTTGTTTTCAATGATAGCAGGTGCCCTACTTATAGTTTTTTTTTGTTAACAAGCTGGTAAGTTCAAGAATAAACTTAAAATCTTCGAATATCAAATTAAAACTATATCGATTTAATACTGGAAGATTATTGATTGACCGTGTGTAAAG
>NW_027107855.1:289559-298974 GCF_000696795.3 Halyomorpha halys | reverse complement strand
TTACATAAGGAAAACAATTTATCTATATATCAATTTAATTTTATATCAATTTAAATTTTTTCTCATGTACCACGTGACTACCTATAGGACCATTTCCTACCGCCATTGAAGAACTCAATTTATTGTGGATCTGCCTCATTTCAAGAAGCACAAGTATTCTCGAAGCCATTGAAGTGATACTTTCTCCGCATTGATTCTTCAAATTCACAAATCGTCAAGTACAATGCGAGAGAAACCGTTGTCAAATGCTTGCCAATTTTTTCTCATTCCAAGTCTAGATTTTCCATTCTCTAAACGTAAGAAAAAAATCAACTTCCACTAACCTCTTTATCCGCTTTACAGGTGAAGGAAGGAATCTTGTATTGATCGGGGCAACTGTACTTTGAAGCAACTTCACTAGTCCAATTAGTTAATTACTAATTACAACTATATTTTTAATTTAATTTGTTTTTCCTTCTTCTCTCTTAAGGATTGTCAGTTATCAAAGTAAAATCTTTATCTGATTATGTTATCATTACGATAATAAGGATTTATCAGCCCAGCGATGTTTAACGGCACAATTGTTAATTATCGAGTGGTTATTGCTATACGAGAAACATTCTAACTCATTTATGATCCATTGTTTTAGTTGTGTTAGGAGTTTATTTGCCTGTTATCAATTGTATTTAATTTGGATAGTGCTTTCGGTAGTTGGCTAATCACAGAACGACAAATTGGACACCTACGCCAAGCTTCGGGTTTTTATCTTAGCAGTTCCAAAATATTTCTTTTACATTATGTAAAGCGATCATCTAGGGAGTCCAGAGAACCTCCATGGGCATACCAAATATCGTTATTTAATTCATGCTTATCACTTCAAAGTGTTTAAGGAAAGACAGGTAGTTCAGCGTAGATGCTAGCCACATTATCTTTCTTGTATATCCAATAGTCAAGAACCAATGCGTACTTAATATTACTACTATACATATAATATACTACTATACATATTTTGAATTCAAAACCTTTCATGAGTTATAATGGTAAATTCATCTTTAAAAATTGTTTTAAAATTTGTTATTTGACAAACAATTTCAACACTTTTTTCCATAAATAATAATAAGGACCTTTTTACTAATACATGAATTACACCGGAAAAAAAGTGCTTCCACCCGAGAATTAGCTCTTAGTTATTATAGTTACTAAATTTAAATATTATGACACAGGTTTGAAACTTTAGTTAATAATAATATGGATATCGAGATTACAAAAATTAAATAGACAATAAAAGAGCATTTGACCACCGCCGTACCACAATCGGCGAAGTATAGTAATACAGTGTAATCTTAGTAATCCCAACTAAGATTTGCAGGGTGTGGGATTCGGATTAAAGAATGTATGAAGAAAAATAGTGTAAAAAATTCAACAATATGTATGTACATAATTATTCTTATTTATTTACATATTTCATTGGAAATTTGACAATTTGAATTTTTGAAAAGTTAATATTTTTTATAGAAGGGGTGTTTTTTTTTTTTCGTCACGTGGTATGATTCTTATAAGATTGTTCATTTATATGTGAAAAAGTATAAATAAACATTTTAAAAATACTCTTTGTATAGATATATCTAAAACTTGATAAAAAAAAAATGAGTTTACCAACAAAATTTGTATTATTCATAATTCTACTATTAATTAAATTTATTTTAACAGAATAAAATGATGTATACAAGTTATGTTGAGCCAGAGCCTTAAAGTTAAAAAAAAAGGAAAGTAGGGACACTAAATGAAACGCACGAGGTTCACTGAGATACTGCTTTATTCTACTCTCTAATCCTATATATATACATTCTGGTATGTTGACATGGGGAGTTTAGGTATTAAGAGTCATAATACCTATACCCTGATTGTAACTTACAATTGATATAATATATTTATTATTCCAAGAAAATATATTATGAACACTTTCATAGGAATTAGATTACCGGATATCGATATTATGTAAGCATTTCCACTTATCGATTTTCACGGTGATTATACATTGATCCTGAATTCAAAAATGTCCTTCATACATATGCACTTTTATTTTTAAAAACAGTTATTGCCTGTGGAAGTTTCCCAGAAAAAGTAACAATAAATTTTTTCTGATCTTTAGTATCCGAAAATTCCTTCACACTAAATTCCAAACCATTTTTTATGAAACATTTCGGATTAGTGAAGACATGTGAGTGAAAATCTGTAGCGGAGATTATTCCGACATAATTATTTTGCATTTCGTATTAACTTATCTCTTTATTTATTTATTCCTTTTTAAGTTGAAAAGATACTGAATTATTAAAAAACGGTTCTGAAGGAAAACATTTTGGAAACTGATCCTTCAATCAATTGTGAAAATATGTGACATATATGTTTGAGAGTTGTGTGGTGCTTTCTTATAGAGTTGCCTTTAGACATCGGCGATTCCTGCTCTATTAAATTCACGTTTACAATATTACAATTCGTATCTGTGTATTTTTATATATTTATATGTGTTTGAGCTCTGGAGGTCCCAAAGAATAAGTTAAGAATTCAATCTTCAACATAACTCAGATGACATCCCAAGAGCAGTTTCCTCCGCCGCTTAGATTAGATAAAATATTCAAATGTGGATGATTTAGAAGTCAAGAAGTAAGAAGTTGTGAAATTTTCATAGGAATATATTTCCTAGTTTCCAGCCAACGAGGAAGAGAGGGGAGTTGAGAAATGGCGTCTTTTAGATTATGTTTCGTAGCTTTCAAGTTCACAAACGTGGGTCTGAGAAGTGGGATTGTCAAATTATAGTTGAAGGAAACAGCATTGTTCAGAATTCATAACGAAATATTTTACTTACTTTTTATGAAATTTTAAAATAGCGATCAAAATGATCCTGCATGCAAATTAGTTTCTCTAGATCGTGTGATAGGGAAAACAAGAATGATTTAAATTTTCTGAATACATATGTAAAATGAAACAAGTAAGTATACTGTGTGACCAAGAATCAAATACAAAGAGCCAATATAATTCATTATGTGTCAATATTTTAAAACGCATTCGTTATCTATGGGGATATTCTAAATGAACTCACCTTTCTCATTCGAACACCAATGTTTTACCATGAAGACTCTCCTAAATTACAATTTGGATGGACAGTTGGTGGGTGGGGGGCAAACATAGCTGTACAAAGGACATCATTATTGACCCTGTCATCAAGAAGGGAATCCTGTAGCGGCTCATTTGGCCGCCACTAGGATCCAGAGCAAATAGTTCAATAAAACAGACCTCAACTAGATTACGCTTGGACAAAATAAATGTTTTTTAAATGTTGACATTCTTTATTCCTCTGTGTATTTAATTTACTGTTTAATTAATCATGGGAATACGAAAAATTTCTACAAATGATCATTGGTGACTACGTGCTAATGAACATGCCAAGTGTTGGTTTGAGTGACAAAACTGCAAAATCCGTAACATTTTATTTAATAAAATTCCAACATTCAAAAAGGCCGGTTTTGGGAGATTTATCCATAAGCAGGATATATATTTGTTGGGCATTATTATTATTATATAAGCGACAGACCATGGAGGCTTAAGTCCTCTAAGAAACGCGTGATGTATTTCCTAATACATCCTGCGTTTCTTGACGTGGTTTTTTTCGTAAGGTGGGTTCATCACTTCCACGCCAATTTTTTGTGAGTGCTACCCATATGGGCCTCACAAATGCCCGGGGGGAGGTTGTGAGTGAGTTTTGTATTATTTTATGCTTGAAAAAAGCCAGGGTAGGACCGTGACTCGATATGACAACCTTTGGGTTGGTTACTGGCGTGTTGCTACGCTGGTACCGCTGCCCCCTTTGTTGGGCATGGTAATGGAAAATTTTATTATATTTTTTAATATAAATGTTTGTGAGATAGTGGAAACCTTTTACGTTTGTGCTTCAATTTTTTTTTTTCTACAGACAACCTAAATTAAAGAAACTGAATTTAAATATGTTTAGTTATACATATTCTAAATAACTTCCTGTTTTATAGGTTGCACTGATAGGAGTGTATCTATGATCCCAGTATCAAGTTTCTTTGTTAATATTGAATCAACTCACTGGAATTAACAATTTTTTTTTACCGGAAACGTTGAAATTTCTTGAAAATTTGAAAAAAAAATCGAATAATACCTCAAAATAAATTTTTAAAAATAAATAAATTAACATTGAAAAGTAATCGGAAAGCCATATAGCAGCAATAAGCACTGTTAGCTAATCAAACCTACGCTGATTGGGAGCGATGGTGTTCTTAGAAACAATATTTTATCGAATACAATTTTTAAAAAATAACTTTTTTTAATATCTTCATTGATATTTACAACTGTACATTAAAATACATTAAGTAAATTTGATCTCAGTTATAATGGAGTAATACAGGCGTGTAGAGAAAATACCAATCGTAGCACCTTTTCAGGCGTCTCGGAGGATTGTCAGGAATGGAAGAGGAAGCAAGGTTAGAAACTAGTGGATTCGGATGGTTAGGGAGTTTATAATGGAAGGAATGATATCTGGTTCGGGCTAGATCGGTTACAAATGGAATATTAAGGTCTTTATGAACCATTTCATTTGTGACAAAGTAAGGAGCATTGAGGATTTTACGAAGGATTGTGGATTGTAATGAGAGGAATTCGAAGGTTTAATGGAGCCCCAAAGCTCAATTCCATATGTCCTGATTGGCTTTATTACAGTCATGTAGATCCGTCTTTTGGAATGAATTGGAAGTTTAGACTGTTTGTCCAGTAAGTGCTGTAATATTCAAAATCGACGTGCAGTTTCTTGTCTTTTCAGTCTGTGTGAGGATTCCAGGTTAGTCTTTTCTCCAGATGTAGTCCAAGGTAGCGGATCTGTTCAACAGGGGTAAGAGCAACATTATTGAAGGAGACTGTGGGCAGTCTGTAGGTTTACGAGGAAGGGTAAAGGTGATTTGTTGGGATTTATTTTAATCCTCCGATTACGAAACCATTCTACGAGGGCTGTGATATGGAATTTGGGAGTTTCGGATGCAATTAAAGTTAAAAAAAAATAGAAAATATTCAAATGATCTTCTAGCCTTAATATAATTTTCTCTTAGCGTTTTTGAAAAATAAGACCTAAAAATAAATAAATGCACTTTATACAGCTCAGAGCTTTGTTTAATAACGATCCAAGGACCGGTTCTCATTTACTTTGAGTTGAATGTAAAATTAAATTAAAAATATTTCATAAGCATTTTTACGTTTCATTTTATTTCTCTTTTCTTTTCTCCATCTCTTTCTTGATTAATTCTTTCCCCCTGAAGCCCCATTGGTTTTCTGCTAGAGTTGAAGTCTGAAATTGGCATAAATAATGAAAAATAATAAGAATCTTAGAACACCTTCCTAAATATTACTAACAGCTCTCGACTATCATTAGTGAGTTTTAAAAAAATTTCATCTAAAATGCATAAAACAGTAGTAAGAATCCTAAATAAGAAAATATATTTGTAGGAAGTTTAATTTACAATCAAAACTGTAATTAAATTTTGTTTACGCCTTAAAACTAACAATTAGTCTAGGTTCCTATTTTTAATTTAGTTGTAAGAAAGTAAACATTAAATTCACGAGTTTTCCATTTTTAATATTGTTTTGTTGGAGACAGAAATGGTCCTGTGAAGGTGACTGTGTATAATTATTTATTTGTGACTCCAATTGAAGAGGGAAGGTACTCTACATCAGAAGGCCTTAACAATGCATTAGGATAGTTCTATTGGGTAGGAAGTGAATTGACAGAATTATTGGTTTGCTTTACGGGTAATCACCCTAAATCGCCGTAAGAGGGAAACTTCACTATGTAAGGTATTCGCTGACGGTCATGAAGGGGATGGCAAGGCCTACAGGTAGTTGCTGTAGGTCCTTACGGGATGGAAACAGAACTCTGTAACTTGAAGAGATTCAGTACCGTAAGCGCCTACCATACTATCTCTAGTAAGTGTTTCAGATATAAGCTGCAGGGTCTGACAAAAGGACGGAGGGTATAGAAAGGAGGAAATACACAAGGCTGAGTGAAATAATAACACAATATATATTTCCAAAAATTGAGAAAGCATAACTTAATCCAGTATTGATCCATACTATCCATTAAGTCAAATCATCGGGCGTTAGACTTTAGTGGATCAGAAGATTTTATTGTAACCTTTATTGATTCAGATAATCATTTATAAATGTTACGACATATGACATGGTTGTTACATTTGTATTTTTGAAGTTTTTACTAAAAAATAATGCAAATATGCGACATTTGCCTAATGATCGTAGTTCACCTATTAGCTTGTTAGACGAGTCGTGTCCGCCACGTGGTTTACGCGGCTCTAAGAAATTATAGCATAAACCAGTAGATAGTGGTATTTCTATAGCTTAATTCGCTCTTAGCAACTATAAAAAATATTAAATTTCTAAGCCCTAACACGCCGTTATTACTTTTTTCGCCAATAAATGAACGAGGCATTTCTTGAAAAATCATTATCAAATCTTTAGTTATAAAATTTACAACAAAAAACATTTTCACTCAGATAGTATTAGAGAAAAAAATTAAAGGATATGGTATAATCTTATATACAAAAAATATAAACCTTTCAATTAAATTGACTGTGAAATGAAACATGGATATTTTCTTATTAAAATTAAATAACACTTTTAGTGAGAGGCACTAAAAGCAGATAATTTGGTAGCTTTGTCATTTAGGTAGATGAACCTCCTGTTATTAAACTTGTAACAGCAGAATGTTTGTACAAATGGCAACAAGAATAAACTAAAAAGTTTCGTTATAAAACACTTTTATAAATTATATCTTTAATAATCACGGAAATGAGTAAACAAAAAAATATAATAACGCATGCGTTTTTCACTAGTTTTTAATATGACTAGCTAAATTATTGCACTCAATTTTTTATTTTAATAAATGAAACAGCTATCTTACTCTTACGAACCACGTTTTAACTCATTTGATATAATACATTTAAATGAATCAAGAATGGACTGAGAAACAAGATTGCTTCAAGAATGATTGAGCAATTTATCGATTACTGATGTTGATAGGAATTGATTTACTACAATAATTAGTGTTTGAACTAATACATCATGTGAAATATTCGAATGAGCAAACTAGCTCAATATTACGAGTTAGGTATGTCTTCATACCTTGGAATGGTGAGATTAGTCTGTTATTAATATGATAGCAGTTAAGCTTATCATCAAAGAATAAATGTTACTTGTCCTTACTTGATGTGATTAAATAAAAATGCTTATAATAAAAAAAAATGTTTGAAGAGAGATAAAAGAAATTCCTGGAACTGGTTAAAAGGAGGTTTTTCTCCTACATTTTTCTGGAAAAACAAAGTCCTCTTTATCAGCTTTCACAAATAAGCCTTCAACTTTTAACTGATGTCTCTGGTATGACGTATTCACGAATACCCGTATAAATGATTTAATGATTGATTTTATATTTATTTTTTGATATAATGTAATACGTACGCCCATGATATATCGAAACTCAGCTTTAAACTGAATAAGTGGTTTGGAAAAACGTATGCCCTATTTTCCCACATTAGAAGTAAGTAGGTGTTCCTTTGTTTGCCAAACGATTATGGTGAAGTAGAGAAAACATAGAAAAGGAAAGTTAACACATATTAAAAACTCAACTTCTACATAAATTGTCCGAAATGAAAGTCTTACAAAAACTAATTAGATTGTAGCAGTATTAAGCTAATACATAAGTGAACATTGAAAAGTTGCCTCTTGCATTTCTACAAGTAAGTTGTCAATAAAAAATTGTTTATACTATCAAATAGTGGAATGTTATTAACATTCCTATTAAATAGATTTCAAACAAAAATGATAAGAACATTTCTGCTTCTAACGTTTTAATACCTTCATTTTATTCCGGTCAATATTCTAAGCAAAAGTTATAAACATGTCTCAACGCAAAACTTTTATGAAATGTGTTAATATTATTTTAATCAGTCGTGCTATTAAAGAGCGATTCTAGTAACTAATTCGCTTCTTACATATAAAATGTATTATAATATAAAAAAAATCATCCCTTATTCTGGACCGCATTTACTTCCCCTAACTAGGATCGACCTCATTAGTTTCCACCAGTATTACCCATTGAATCTACAAAATTATTAGGCATAAGCCCCTCTTTCTTAAAACCTCCTCCCACTTCTAATAGATATCTAATTTGATATTGGATTGGTTCTTACATGGCCCTGCCCAATAATCTAGGCAAATATGATTTGACGAATTCCCTCTCTTCCAGCCTACATTTCCTACCCATACTTTTTCGATGTATTTATATAAAGCTCTTATATATTAGGTATCATATTAGTCACTATTCCTTCTTTGGGCCCTAGTCATAGGATATGACACACAAGTAGCTTAGCTTTAAGCTGAGTGCATAGTTTGTAAGAAGTATGTTTGAAATATTAGTGTAAGATTTTATTTTACAATAAAAGTAAATATTCAAGTATTTTCGCTTGATTCTATTAGTTCGAGAATTATCAAAAGATGTTAAACACTTTTTGGGGTTTTGGGTGATATTAGTCTTTGGGAAGCGTCCGATTTAAAAAATATACATATAATCGGTTTAAAATTAGTTTTTCAATGAGAATCCTTCATTAAAAATATCTCTTTCCATTATAAAGTCCAGAACTAAATTCACACAAGAACTTTTAGTGGTTGCAACGTAGATTTTTTTTTTATAAAAAGAAGAGGTTGGATGAAGGGGAAATGGAGCTCAAATCATCTGTATTTTTTTTTTAATTTTTACAGCCTCACTTCTATTGATTTTTTAACTATCTATAATTCTGAAACGTAAGGCAACCGACTATCCTCTATCACTCATTTAGCATTGTAGAACCTAAACTGAGAGGAAACACCAATTATTAGTGAGTAAATTCAAATACCATTATTTTTTATATCTTACATTCTATGATTTTTTTCAGAAAAAATGAAGTATTGTGGTTAAAATCACATTTAAAACGATTTTTTAAATGATTTTCAGTAACCCTTTTTAAAAATGAATTACTATAGTGGAAATTCGAAAAATACCATTATCTACTCATGTACAGAGGAAATATTAAAATCTATTCCCATTATTGGCCGAGCAATCCATGAGTGTTCATTTTCCTGTTTCATCTCCAAGTTGAATTATTATTGCTGATTTCACCTTGCAAATGCCTGGTCCATATCTGTTATAAAACAATACATAATCATTACCGATTTGAGCGCCAAGAGATTGCAATTTATTGGTAAAAAAGAGTAGTTTTTAAAATAAAATTGTATCATTCTTTGATACATTTACTTCCCTTTACGTATTACTTGATCATTTAAACAATATTTTAGTATTTTTTAAAACAAATTCTCTGTA
>NW_027107855.1:282759-289509 GCF_000696795.3 Halyomorpha halys | reverse complement strand
ATATATATATATATATATTTTAAAAAGTCGCTATTTATAAACAATTTGATAAATAAATAATATCAAATATTTTAGGGAACCCTGTGATAAGCTAATGGTATTTGGAAGCTAGCGCGATGTCATGTCCTGGACTCACACTTTTCATCAGCTAATCGATGCTAATTCTAAATTTAATTATTATAGGTATGGCTATTTTACTGTAACTAATTTACAATCAACGTTCTGATCTAAACCACATCAGGAATACTTTTCAGACAAAAATACAAGTCCACGTCATTTCCAAAAAAATTAATTTCCAATTAATTATATGTAATTCACAATATATATTTCCATTTACACCTTATTTTGTTGTATATATGAATCAAAATTCAAATTGAGTCCAAACATAGACATTTCAATTACTTAAGAATGTTTCAGAAAAACATTGCTTAAATAGATCCAAAATATCTAACAATTGACTAGGTGAAATAATCTTGCCTATAATTATTAATTTATTAGATCTTTACCAACAATTTTCATATACAAAAATTCTAAAGTTATCAAAAGTGCTATTAAATTGAAAAAAAAAACAACAATAAAGATTAACAACCAATATTTGATTATTATTTAAAACATTTATTTACTACTTAATTAAATCGCATACATTAAACAATGAATTGCTAATATCAGAAATCATTCAATACTAAAAACGTATTGAGGGAATTCATCAATTAACATTATTCATAAATAATCGGTAAAGATGATTTTTATTTACAAGTAATTTTTATTTATTACTAGTGTTACCCAGTGGCTTCACCCGTGTCGAATTTAGATCATACCTGCCTCATTCTGCCTTATGGGGTACCTAGTACATCTGACTAAGTGTAAAAAATAAATGGCGCATTTCTTTGTAAATGCCTATATTGTAAGTTATGTACCAAAACACGGAATACAATTTTTTGTGATGGTCTCAAATTTCTTCAAATTTCATTTTTGAAACACTAGCTCATCTGCCGGTGGTTGTTTATTCAAAACTATGAATGAAATTTATAATGTATTTTGTATGGATTAGTCTTTTCGACAAAATTCCTAGTTTTCGGTAAAAAGTCGATAATTTCGATGTTATTTGCACATTTCTCAAATTGTCGAACTAAACAACAGTAAATTTTAAAATTAAGTTTTATTATAAAATAAAATGTTACATTAACATTGATATAACTTACAAAGTAGGAAGCAATATCTCAGGTCTATGTTGCTTTATGACTATTGGCTACAGATATTGCTTGATGACTGGCAATTAATATATAGGACATCAGGGAGAGAGGGTTTGCCACAGGGATTGAGGCGAGTTGGAATTCGAAAGAACCATTTATTGAAATGTGGATTTATTGGACAATAGGTCGGGGGTCCAGAAGCAAGAGTGGGATATTCTAGGAAATGTTTGCTACTCCATAGGAATTGGCCCAAGAATTTGTAACATATTAAACTGTTAAATAAATTGCAGCATCCTGTGCAGTAATAGTTTCAATGGTCACTTACGTTAGGTGGTCCTTTCAACAGTGACACATTAGATTTCCTATATGCATCGTACAGAAAACAAAAGACAGGAAGTATTCATGTGATCCTAGTTCAGCTAGTTAGGTCTATCATTTGTACCATATAGGATGGTATCAAGAAGTTGTTTTAAATATTAATTGTTAAATATTGTTAATAATAATATTTTTTTGTTAACTCTTGGAACATGGCAGAAAATATTTGCAAACTTCATACTCTACATCCCCCGTAGCATACTCCCTTAAAAAGACATAAAACTGTAGACAAACGCACTAATTAGATGTTTTCCATGTGTTGCTACCAGTATACCACCCTAATAGGCATACGTACTCTATGCGTTCACGAGCGCAACATCATCTAAGTTTTTGTATCAATGTTGATAGTTTCATATTATCAATGAAGATCTCATATCATCATTAAGATATATTTAATAAATACATTGTAATGGTTCTGAATATTGATCACTTTTCCATTTAGTATATCGTGGCATGTCGTAGTTGCGGAGATGATGAGGCAATGATACGTTACGAGATGGATCGGAAGCGATCACTAAGTGTAATTCGCTTGCTGGTGGGACTCGTTTATGGGGTTTATTACATCGGCCCATGCTAGCGGGATCCATTAACCGAAAGGACAGGAATTATAGCACTAATTCATCTAGCAGTCGGGAGACGGAACAAGGGTAGGATTAAACTAATTTTCCCTGACCTGTATTGGAAACTAATTTCGGCAGAGTCGCTCGTTACAGAGAGCTGCGGGGCATTATCCTCACGCGACGCAGTTCCGAAGCAGAAAGGTTCCGAAATTAATTGAAAAACTAATTACTTAGCTGATAATGGTCCTCTAGGGGGAGGTCCTCTGGGGGGTCCGGCCGGAGGGGGCCCCGTCAGCGGGACACAATAATTCAATAGCCACCGTTGAATGGAATTATAATTAAATTATTGTCACCTATGCCTTCCGCAACAATAAAAGAGCACCTGCGGCCAACTTTCTTATTTCTTCAAAATATCGATCGGTAACGATTCAATGATTAATATTAGTGTTAATTAAAGGATACCCCTATACATTACACAATTTTCAACAAATGAATAATGAAATACAGTATTGAAATTGAATATTTGTTTATAATGCTTTGACAGTGTAACGATGCAATCGAAATTGTATCAATGCAATGATTAATTTGTAAATGTTATTAGATAAATATTATATTAAATCAATATTAAAAGGTAGTTAAACTTCTGTTGAGTTCTTAGATAATTTACTACTCTCCTTAGTTAGATGATCCTATCGCTGAAATAGGAATAGTTCGTCGTCAAATATCTGAAGGATTTGAAGTTTTTATTTGTTTGCTAACGAATATATATATAATTTGCTATTGATGCTAAGTGTAATTATTTCTTTAATGTTTGAAATGTAGGTAAGAAAAGCTCTAAGACACAAAAATATTACTCAAAATTTAGTTGAAACAATATGACGATCCAAGAAGGGAAATATAGGTTCTTCATCACTTCTATTCGGTGGACAACTTTCAAATAAAGTTGAATGATTTACGCTTAAAGAATAAAATCTGCGAACGAAATGTTTTTTAAATATAAGTGTATCAGGGAAAATCCATTTGCACATAAATACTTGATGAAAGAAATAATTGAAGAAAGAATTAGACAAAATTAGTACTTGAACGTTTCCCACAATATCCAACTTTCCTCCAACATCAAAATAAATTTGAGGCTAAGAAAATACGTTTGCACATGTGTAAGCGAAAGTAGTAAATAGAATTTATTCCATCTAGATATCATCCAAAATAATACTTGAGCTTTTCATCAATATTGGAATTTCGGTACTATCTCTAATGAACGATTGACAGGCAGACACGGAATCTTTGTAAAAACATTTTGTCGCTTAAGGTCTAAAACTTTATTCTTTTCTTTTTCTTATTTTTAATTTATTAAAAAAATATTAAATTTTGAAATTATATAACCTGCTTTGACATAATATAAATTTGAAATAAATAAGGGATAATATTTGAAAAGCCTACATGATCGATACAATAATTATTAGTTATTATAAACAATTTTATTATAATTGTCTATTTTTTGAAGCCCGCTTCGAGCCCGGCCCTACCCAGGATTTTTTCAAGCATAAAATTATATAATACTCACTCACAATCTTCCCCCGGACATTTGTCAAGCCCGTCAGCCAATGGGTGGGTGGCACTCACAAAAATAGGCCCACTCAACGACAATCACGTCAAGAAACGTATTGATGTATTTCTTAAGTACATCGCGGAATGCCTTAGACCTCCACGGTCTGTCGCGCCAATAAACAAACATTTTTAAAAGTAAAATGTATTAGGATTCATTTTCAATCAATGAATATCAATCAAAATATATGTAGGTATAAATATATGTAGGTATAATATATGTAGGTGAAAATCTACTAAAGTGTCATGATCTGTCGTGACCTGAGTTCAAAAAAGTAAACCATAAATAAAAGGAAAATTTGATAATTCACATAAAGCTTTTCTGAAGATTAAAAATCAGGTAATCTAAATTGTTTTTTCAGTTGAGTTTAAAAAATATTATACAAAATATGAATTAAAAACATCTTAGCTTATGTTATTTTAACAATATGGGTTTATTACAAATGAATGTAGTGTTAAACATTTAATTATATATTATGGGTATAAAAGATCCAAGAAAAAAGTATCTAGTATAAAAGAATAACTGGGAATTGGAAAAAAAAAAAATTAAATGTTTGTCGTAAATACTTCCGGGAGTAGTGCATTGGAAAATAGATAATCAGAATTATATGGTTGAGGTTTTATTTTAAATAATGTGAGTTTAATATGGCTAGGATATTTCCTTCAATGGTTTTGATTTTTATATAATAATTATTTGGTTTTTATTTATAAAAAACAACAACCGACTTTTAATTAACATTCGTGTAATTAATTATGATAATTTACTTAGTGGCTTTCCAATAACAACGTCCATCAAATAATGGCGGAGCGACCAGTCGGAACTGAAGGGAATTAACTTGGTGACGTGGCTTACCCTTGAAGACAAATTGGTTATTGGATTGCTGTGAGTAGATCACGACCTCTGCCATGGCTGTAAAATGGGTCGTGACAAAACAGACCAACTCATCTACCTATTTGGAGAAATAAAAAACCCTTGTTGTGAGTTAAAATCGACTCTATTATTTTAGGGAATCTTTTATTGATTACTGTTAATTTACTTTTTTATATCCGAGGCCGCTAAATTATTTTTAATTAATTTAATGATTGAATGATATTTTATTAATTTAGGCCTTTTTCCAAAAGATTCGACGTATTTCATAAACTTTACTGATTATCATATTATTACAGTCGACGATTTTATATTTGACGCAGTCTTAGAGTTGCATTGTGATACATTAGGCATGTTCGAGTTTACGATACTATCAATTATATATTTTATTTTAGTCGCTAATTTCCAATTTTAAAAGTCTTAATTGTTATCATAAACGCTACGAAAAAAAAAAACAATTTGAAACCTCTATTTTCTTTATAATATTTTATCTGGAACTAATTCAACTTCAGACCTTAAATACCACAATCTCTGGTACATTTCTTAATGAAATAAGCCAATTTTTAATTAATTATCTTTGAAAAAAAATTGAAAGTGATGTCATAGAGTAAACATTTTTTTTTTAAATATACTAATTCCAAATATTGTGTAATTATAATTAAAAATCTGATATCTCCCTTTATTATTTTTTAAATTACTTTTCTGTGTTTATAAGGGAATTAATAATTAAAATTCCTTTTAATTTTTAATTTATTAAATAATTGAGTTATTTACAAATATTTATTCGAAGGAGCTTTTTTTTTTTTAATTAGACTTTTTAATATATTCATAAACCCTTCATAAAGCGAGGTGATTCCAATATCAAATCTAACCAAACACTATTAATGAATGTTTGTTTAAAAACACCTCTGCAATATTTGGTGAGTACTATAGCACACAACAGTGACTCATACCATTAAATATTATATTTACGCATTGCAGTGTATTATTTATGCAGATTAGCATAACCCTTTCATCATATCTATCGATTCAATGAAAGCAAGGACCAAACCTATTTGGTACGTAGATGTTTTGAGGCCAAACATGAGAAGGCACTCCGCAGTCAATGTAGGCTGGAAGGAATATTGAGGGAATATATTCAGTTTTAAGTCATACGATTCGTTTGAGATTGAATAAATTTTCTCAAAAAAAAAATTCATTTTTTATTTTATTTGTTAAAATCATCTTACATGAACCGACATATTTAATTATTATGACTTTATATTAGTTCCTTAACTACCTCAACTAAACAATGTTGGCAGTATCAATCGATAAAAAAGAAAAAAAAATGCTTTCAAGATCCAGAGCTCTGAAAATAGCAAAGCTGTGAGATTATTATAACACCCTCTCCATATACAATAGACTTGGAGTTTAATGGACGCCTACTCATTCAAAAATACAAGGTAATGTAACTGAAAATGGACTGGCCAAAAAGGGTCCTGAGAGCTTTCCATCTGTTTGGTATGAGCCTTACCTGAGGACAAAAAGGAAATCGTAGCACCTTACCATTTTTGATAAGTCTAGATTATAAAATAATAGCTTATAATATAATTTATTTGTTAGTAAACGGTTAAAAAAGAAGAATATGGTTAAGAGGAACGTTCAACCGCTGGTTTATCTATAAAGCAATGAAAGGTGACTTGGTACCCACCGTACCGTAATTTCGTAAAGATTATGTCAGCAACAGGAGAGTCGATTATTGACTGACATTGCAGAAAAAAAAAATGTCCTAACACAGATGGACATGAACCAGAACTGGGCAGTTTGGAGTAAAGTACGTTATCTAATGAACTATTGGACCCTAGTGCCTCCCCAAATTGTCGGTACTGAGTTCATCAATAAAATGAATATGAAGTATGAAACCCCAATTTTAAATTTTTGATTGAGAAATATACGATATACAAACTTTAATGAAAATTAATGGATAAAGATTTTTGTATAAACTTAATTACAAATATTTTTTCACAGTTCGACAATAGCCCAGTGTACAATGTATACGTGTTTGTGTCCCGCCGCCTTGGCGTACTTCGCCTACAGCGTTTAGATAAGTCCTCTTGATAAGTTTTTATAAGTGCCAGGTCATTCAAAAAGTCCTGTCGTTTTTTGGGGG
>NW_027107855.1:273147-281564 GCF_000696795.3 Halyomorpha halys | reverse complement strand
AAAAACGACAGGACTTTTTGAATGCCCTGGTGGGTAGATAATGATCAAAACAGAGACAGAAAATTGAGAAAAAAAAATTTATCCCTAAAAAAAGTTTCAAATTTCAAAAATATCCTTTTAGTTTTTTATATAGTCTGTTTAAAAATTAATTTTTTATATCAACTGTATTACTGACCGAATCTTTTCTTATTTTTTTGGAAACTTTATGTTAATTTTATGAGGTAATATTGAACACCCATTTTTCATATTATTGAACGTTGACGTAACTTGATAGATTACCAATAAAAGGTGCATTCGGGAATAAAAGTGTTTTTGGCAATTTTTCTCCTAACGCTATATTTAAATTTTCCAAAAAATATATGCATAGTGATATATATGCATTATGTTTTAAGTTTTATCATTACTAAATTAATATTTCGTTTTTGAGCTAACATTGCGTGTTACGCCTTCTATTATCTTAATTGCTGAATGTATCGCTCAGATATCTCTCAGACATGATAACTTTTAGCTTCAACTGCCTTTAACTGTCTGTAATTGCTGGAAATACTGACTTATCGCTAGTGGTTACTGAAGTTAAACAAAAGTTGCTTTTAAATCAGATTCAAAATATACAACAGATACTAAGAGAATAGTCAGCATTTTTTTTTAATTTTGTAATATTCGGTAACGTATTATGTAATATGAAAATAAATTGACAAAAATTGAATTCGTTGAAAGTAATAATTTTAATAACTTTCCACTTGATTAGAACGATCCGAAATTTGCATAAAATTAAAAAAAAATTACAAATTTGGAAAAATAATAGGCGAATTGGGTAGATTATCAAATTAGGTCTAGAGGTTACTAATCGCTGATCTCACAATTAAGTAAACCGTTTTTGAGATAAAGTTTCATAGGCCTTTCATAATATTTATATAACATGGTGAATTCAGCTCAAAAAGGACGAAGAAAACTTTGTGACCAAATATGGCGATTCTATTTTCCTAATGTAATTTTGTTATGTTGAAAGGTAAGCCAATATTTTTCAACATTCATTCATATAATTGTTGACATTACGAAGGAGAATCAGTTATCATGTAATTATGATAATGACAATAATCCTTGTAATGTCAAATGATTTGTGTTAAAAAAAAAAGCAACAACTTATCCAATAAGCTAAAGAAAAAATGAGGGGACAAATTATGTAAATTTTTTCAGATTAAAAAAAAAATGAAATAAAAGCTTGAAGCATTAATCTTATGAATACAAACTGTCGTTAGCGATACTAGGAAATGAATTCAAATGAAGTCAATGAATTCCATAACCTGGACAAGATTTCACTAATAAAGTATAAGGCATTGGTAAGTGAATATGTTGACAATTTTTTGTTGCTTATACATTTGTCACATAAATATTAATTTATATATTCTTAAAATTTTAAAACAATGTTTTCCCAAAGGTTTCTTTAGAAAACATATACCGGTTTTACAACCGGGTTCAATAATATTGCCTCTGAATCGATGTAATAGCTGTTGTTGGATCTAAATTACTATATTATATATAAAAACTTTCTAAGGAGCTCTGTGTAAAATGCTAAAAAAAGATATAATAAAATTGAATATACTAACTAATTAAATAATTGTCGATACTGTTTATCATACGACTAAGATAAATATTTTAGGAGTTACGAATAAGAATATATACAAAAGGGTTTGAAAAAAAGGGAAATATCGTTCGTATTAATTTGTGTTCAATGTTTAAACTACGTTCAACTGTACTATTTGAGACTGTATAAAAGTCTCAAGTTAGGGAAAATTCTTTGTGTGCAGAGTGATACTCGGATGATACATACACTTCAGTGCTGAATGAAAGTCAGTAACCGTAATTTTATTTTTTTTTTATAGTAAAATAAGAGATTAAATTCAACAAGACAATCGAAACGTGAAAGAGTTGACCAACATGAATATCAGACCGCTGACATATTTAAAAAATGTTTTACTGCTGCAGGAAGTATATCCTAATTTAAATTAATAAAAAAAAATTACTTTGTCAGAGGGTCGGTCGGTACTTATCAGTATGAGACTTAGAAAAATTTATTTTATCAAATATAATTTCCTAAAATCAAATTGAGAAGGAATTTTAAGTTCTGGTCATAATCTATAACATTATGAGCGATTGAAATTTATACCTATTTTACCCTTTTCTTGAACGCCGATGTTTTATATATACTATTTGTGAGGATTCGTCCGTATTGACCTGAAGAATCGGCTTAAAAGTCCATCCAAAAAGGCCTAATGGCCATTTCTGAAAATGTGGAAAATCTACACTATGAAAACCATGATTCACTGCAGCATGATTTTAGCTAACGGCTGTTCATTCAACCACAATTTATGTTATTAAGTAATTGTAAAAAAAAGTGAAATGTAACTACGTATGATTATCTGTCAGGATGCCTAACAAACAAAAAATTATATATACAAAAAATCCATAAGCATAGTTTTGTCCAATTTAATATTCTGACTTGATAAGGAAAAGAAATGTGTTTAAATTAATTAATTATCTTCTCAATTGAGGTGTTATTTTTTAAAGAAGATTGGCTCTTAGGAATAAAGGATCCTTAAGTTGAGTGGAGGATTTTCTTCCCTCTGTTACAAGAGGTCTACCATCTGAATAGCTCTCACTTTTCCTCTCACTCTAGCATGATCGATGTGTTATTTTTTCCATTTTTGAGACATTTGATTATTTTCATAATATAATGTCGATTAACTTGGAATGTTGTGGGAAGGTTAAATGCTCAGTTATTGAGGTAACTAGAGAGCTTGTCTTCCTTGGCAGCGGTTGGGACCAGTCGGACATAAGGAAAGGGTCGCTCTGAACAAGGATTCAGATGCATACAAATGGACCAGCCTGGAGAATCGTAGCTCGAGTTCGTATCGTTTATTGCCGGTTATGCTAATCGTAGAACATACCCCAGCGAGGGGAGGTGGTCCAACCGACTTTCAATTATCATATTTATGAAGGAGGATTGAGCTGTACCAGTAATGAAGGGGCTTAGTTGGCTATGACGCAATTAGATGGGAACAGACCCAATTAGATGGGACAATGGCTAGGATGGCTGCCTCCCCAAGTTTATCTGCCGATCTATTGTCTTCCATCCATCCCAACCCCCTCCATTACATATCTTTTCATCTAACTTTATTAAGCGGATATATTCTTTCCCATTGTGTGTCCTTATCATTCACGGTTATATAGCAGGTAACCTTCTATTATACTTACAGGAAACCAATTTCAGTCCTCAAGCCGGGTATTGGAGATGGGTTCGCCAGAGTACAGTCAAGGCAATTAGTGATTACTCACATATCGAAGCTCCAGTCGCAACTATTTTACTTATTTACTTTAAGCATTAGTATCTAATTTAGTTAATAAATTTCGCCATTAAATAAGATTTTTCATACGCAATATTTACTACAAATATACTAATCATGAATTTAAAAAGACACTTTTGATTATCTTCATTCCAATTATCTTCATTAATAAAATTCTATCAAACTCTATGATTACATTATCAGAAAAAAGCAATAATAAATAACGTTGATGTTTCAGTTTTTGGTCATTTTTATAAGTTATGTAAACTGTATAAACATAGTCTTAGTATAATGCAATACTGAATTTGTTAGTATCTTTATAAATCATGAATATATAAATTGGTTATTAACAAATATAGTTCAGTGTTGGTAAAAAAAATAATTTTAATTATTATTACTTCCCAATAACTGGAATTAATAGTAATTTCAACCAGTTAATAAACCACTGAACTTTTATTAATGCAATTACTAGTTGAACCATATTAATCACAAGTACTAATTTTAATTAATCACAATTACTTTTTACCATTATTATTAATTCCTAACTAGTGCCTTGCAAGTAACGCTGGTGCTTATGATTGGTTTGGGTTAATGTGAGATAGTACATTTTTTAACTTATGCCAAAATAGAAACATCTGGTGCAGTTCGCCCATCACAGAAATTTTACTTAATTGCCTACTTTTAGTTAAAATTAATTTTGTCTTGTTTTAAAACAGGTATTTATAAATTATTAACTGTCGCAATACTTTCTCATTTTAATTTTTCAAATGAGCCTTTCAATTGACAGATTGACCAACTCAAATTTCAAGATTTCAGAAAAGTGATTTTGATCATTTTTGCGCTGTAAAAGTATAACAGAAATATAAAAAGTAAAATTTACATCATGCTCTAAAGCATTTTAAAAATTTTTTTTTATCTTTACAATTTTTTATTTGCACCTGTAAATTAATAACAATGATCTGCGCTAATCAGGAATGGGATGGGGAGATAGCACCCAGTGGTACATCCTCCTGGTGCTAAGTAAATTATTTTATTACACTAGGAGGTCCTGCATCCAACTCCTCTTCAGCCTACGCCGAGTTACGTCAGGAATGTCATGTGTTGCCATCTGTCGTAAAATTTATCGAAATGCCCATGTAGCGTGTTTTAAAACCGTTTGTAAGCCATATGAATGTGGTCCATAACAGTCAGATTGCGTAGGTCGGTGTGAATGGTCTCGTATGAAACATTGAGTGGTGAGTTCGTTGCCAGTCTTAAAAATTGTTATTGAAAGGTTTGTATTTTCTGAATCTGTGTCTTTTTAGCAAGCGTAAGTCCATATGGGTTTAAGTAAGTATTGTATACGTTAAATTTCTGTTTGAGAGATAATTTAGAACGTCTATGTAGTTTGGAATATAATTGTCTCAGTCAGAAATATAGCGTTTTTCGTTTTGTCTGGACGTGTCAACCTTCTGTCATTGGTAAGTTCTAAATACGTTTCAGTGTTTGTTTGTGATATTTATTTAAGAAGCATTTATTTAGTGCTTGTTATAGAACCAGTTTTGAAAATACCATGATAGATTTTGTAGTCATCCTGTGAACCGAATGGCGTAAATATATGCAGATCAATTTATATTAAAAAACGATTTCATCACTCAAATTTTTAACTAACTGAAAATTTGAAACAATCCAAATCACAAGTGCCTCCAGTTTAAGGTCTAACGCGTGTTTTATTTGTGCGATTTTCGTCACTCTAAATATGACTACTTAACTTACTTTCTGTGACTTTATATGTTACATATTATTTTTGTTAAAAATCTTTGGCTTTCCAACGGTACATAATAAGTCCATGTTACCACCCATTTCCGGTAATTTAAACCTGGATTTTTTTTCTTTTATCCTCTTAAGTTAATTATCTAAGTCTTTCATTGTTTATATTGATCAATTTTTATGGTATTTATGCTTGGAGAAGTTTGTCGGGGGGTGCGGTCAGCAAAGAACAACATAAATAAACAAAACCATATTTATTTATTTTATGCCGACGTTTTATGGTATTTAAATGTACTGAATAGTTTATGAAGACTTCGGAGGAAGATTATTTTTAAAATCCACACTTATGCCCTGTCACACTTTTTCCATGAGGGTAGGATTTATCTGATATTAAAGGCAATTTAATTCTATATTGACATGACCAGTTTAAAGTAAATCGTTATAGTGATTTTCAAGAAAATTTAAAAATGTGGAAAATCGATTTTGTAAATTTTTGGATCTTCCAGTCAGTCGATTTTATCGAAAATCCCTGGCATGTTCCCGCCTTAATATGTAAAATTTCAGTTTCACATGACTTTTCTTTAAATCACAGTTATATTGGAATATTTGAAGACAAATCTCCTTGATCAATAAGACGTTATGGAGATAGGGTCACGGAGGAGTTTTCTAGAGGATCACTGAATTAATCTTATTTACAGAGTGTTGCTACGGAGCAGGCTGTGCCGGTGCAAATAGAAGATAGGATTCCAAGGGCCGTGATCTCCTCGAGGCCCACTTGGTGTCGATCCTCCGTGATTCAGGTTCCTAGCGGGGGATATCCATCGGCTTATTTATTTTATTTATACTGACCTGTGTACACAGCGCCTATCATATGTGTTCCTCTCCGTTATGTGATACTACTTCAGTACATTGGAAAGAGGTTTATGAATTTTCAAGGAATAACACCATTATATTTCGTTAATCTAAGAGCAAGAGGAAAAATATAGCGGTAGTTAACGTGGAAGATTTTTCTAAGTGCAGTTAAACTTAGGATTAAGCGTTATTATCAGAATCCAAGGACGTTTAAGTGATAGCTATAAATATACATACATGCATACAGCAATGTATGCGCTAGAGATAATATAGCATGGAGATATATATGTACACCCATGAATACACGGAAGAAAAGTATAGATACTAAAACCTTGTAATCAGCACTTTTTGTGCCCATGGCGGTATTTCTGCCCACTTTTCGAGTATTTTCCACTTCAATGAATAGTTGGCGGGAAGCAGAGATTTCAGTGTAAAATGGCTTTACGTTATACGTAGAGCTCTTGTGCAGTTGTCTTTAACAGTTTATTTAGTTTATCCTTAGAGATTTTTTGTTATTGATTTCAATGTTATTATTTTTCCTTTGATTTTGAATTTTTGAACATAGGCATACCTAGACCACTTTGGGAACTACATATTTATTTTTTGGACTGGTATGGGTTTATTTTTGGAATTTGTTTTCGATACAGTTTTGGAGCATTGGTCTACTTATTTCTGGGGCTCGGAGTGTTATTAGTGGGTGTCGGGGTGGTGTACGTTTGGGGTCAGAGTGGATTTTGGGGAATGGGCCTGATACAATTTTAAGTTTTTGCGCAAATATATAACGACAACGTTTTTTTGCCTATCGTCATTACATTTTGTAAGATTGGTATATTGCAAAAGTTTTCTGGCAAAGTGCATATATATATGACAGTTATAGGTGGCAGTTTACTGTTAGTCTACTAAAATAAACTGTTAAATCGAGGCTGTAAATGCTGGGATGACTGTATAAACTGTTACACCATAATAAGGGCTACGATTTGTTCTACAACTGAAACTACGATATTTCACTGTCAAGCCGTATACATGTGATAGTTAACGAGACAGTTGCTTCATTGACATTACTTGTACCATCAACTTTCACACCAGAGCGAGAGCGACAGTATAATCAGATGCAAACAGATGCAGTTATAAAGATGTCAATGTACAAACAGATGCAGTTATAAAGATGTCAATGATTCACCAGTACGGAGTAAAGTGGCGGGTATTTGTCGAGTAAAACGGTTATTTTCAAGTAACTGAGCAGGTAGTTTTTAGTTGGGGAATCGGCTGCACTGCTTCTAGTCAAAGTTTTAAATAAAAATTAATAGTATTGCTTATTGTTTGTCAGTTCAGGCTGTGAGGAACTATTGGAAATTCATGGATTTAAATGAAGATAAGAAAGAAACATGAAGAATATTTGGAGAAAGGTTATTGCAGAGTGAGGGTATTGAAGTGGGTTAAAAAAGGAGTTAAAATGTTTTAGTTAGGTGATATGGTTTATAAAGGTCAAAAAGACTTGTTTCCTTTGAGTGGACTTATAATTTGAAGTGTGTGAAATTGGAAAAGTAAATTGTATATTATAAATTTAAAATCACATATCACTCAAATTCATATAACGAACATGCCTATATCAGTAAATTTATGCCCACATATTTAATGCATAAGGCTATTCCTTAATCTCATTAGTATAATCCCATAAGCATAAAATCAAATAAATTAAACCATTAGCCTAGTGAGAATGATCCTGTGGCAAGTTCGAAAATGAGAAGAAAAAAGATATATATATATCATTCTTCCAAAATGGCAAAATTTCCTTTTGGCATGTCTGAGAAAATTGTGAATGTGTCAAATGTTCAACTATTGTTGATGATTTGGAAATTTAGGCACTTTAAATTTATCCAATATAGCTTAATTTCCTAATTGAACTTCAAATGTTCCCAATTATTCCAGTTCAATTAATCGCCGATGTCCGCTTCGCCAATGAACTCAGAGTTTTGGCCCTCCTTCCATATGTAAGGTAAAATATTTTTTTTTAAAGTTTGAAATCAAAGTATTCTCATATAACTTCATGGCCTTGATGTTGGTAAATATTTGTTGTATGTTGGTATTTTCAGAGAGCTTTAGAATTTTAATTTACTAGTACAAATAGTTGTAAGTAAAGTTATGCACACATACTGTAATAAGTTGCATGCTTGTTGTAATAACTTAAGTGCTTAGATTGTTAGTCTCGTGACTGTTTAATATAGTTGGGATATTAAAACAATAAAAAAAAATATTTTATTCAATAAACTTCTAAATCATGTTTAGATGCTCTATCATTCAGGAATTCCTTGATGTTTTAGGAACCAACATTTACAGGAGAATATAAATTCTTTTTTTTTTTTTAAATTATTTATTTATTGTAATTTACAACTGTACAAAATAATACAATAGGTAAATATGTAGTATGTTTCATATACACTTGAAAATCTTGGGAAGGAACCACCCATTGGT
>NW_027107855.1:239503-271920 GCF_000696795.3 Halyomorpha halys | reverse complement strand
GAAATAGGAGGATCGGAGTGTAGCATTATAGATATAGGTAAGGAATAGAATGGCTTTACGAGGGAGCTGTTTCATAATGTGTGCTGTGATAAGATCGTGGCCAGGAGCTTTTTTAGAAGGTAATTGGTAGATGATGTTCATTATTTCTGAGGGATGAAAGGCATTAGGAAGAAGGGTCATTTGTAGTGGAATTGTAATCACTGCTTTAACATGTTCAAGATGGGTTGGATTAAGGATATCAGGATGGGGGTTAAAAGTTTTGAAGAGGTATTCGCCGAACATTTGAGTTTTTTCTTCATCTGATCGTGTCCAAGTCTTATTTTCAGTGAGAAGTGGGAATATAAATTCAAACAGAATATTAATTCTAAGATCTTAGGGTTACATATAAAAAATTGACTTATTTAAACACGTTTTGCCTGATTAATCAAAAGAACTAATTAAAAAATGTTCCTTCAAAGAGACGAAAATCACGCTTCGCGGCTCTACATTAAAAAACAAAACAAAAAAAATACTATTTATAACGAAGGCTACTTTTCAAACCTATTTTGGGTCTAGAAGGAAGTGGAAGAGAAACTCCTTGTGGAAAAATACAAAGGTAGATTCTGTGTGGCCATAAGAATCTAAAATTCTCTTTGTTTATTCATTGATATTCAAAACCCTCTTTACCCTAGAATTGGGCTAAATTTGTTCGGTTACAAACAAAATTGAGCTTGACTTTGAACAAAATGACTACAACCTCAAATGTTTCTGATAACCATGACTTGACACAGTGATATGATGACATAGAAGTCAACTTCAATTAAAAATCAAGTAAATTAATCTTATTCGTTGTACTCGTCAATTCTAGCAAAAAATCTAGTGTTAGGGAACTGTGATTCTGAGCATTAAACTAAAATATTACTCACAAAAACTGTAACGTGGAATCTTGTTCACGGTATGGTTTATATTATTATTGATATAAAACGATCTGGATTTGGTACGTTCGTAAATTAACTCTGTCGAAAAGTAGGTATTACTTATCAATATTCAACACTCAAGAACAAGAAAAGTTGAGACCGTTTTTACTCAGTATATATAATATGGTTAATAATTAAAAGTACCTCAGTGACTAAGTGTAACAAAAATTTCGGCTGGTATTTTTTTTTTTTTTTTGTGACTGAAAATGTTTTTTATGATCTTTGTCTGATGTTTTTTTTATTTCTTTCAGGTCAGTACTTATCTCCTTAAATGGATACGTGCATGAGTGAGTAAAATAACTATTTAGATTACATTGAATTGCATGTTATATTTTCAAAATATGTTTATCAATTTCTTAAAATTAATTAAACTAATTATTTAAATAATTCTAAGAATCTTGACTAATTTCTTACTGAGACCTGGAAATGAACCTTTATTTACTACCAGAAATGTAGAGTCAATTCATTGTTGGAGGAGCCAAATTTGCCATAGTTGAAGTATATTCCTGATTTATGTCAATGAAACAATTTATTTTAAAAACACGTAGATTATAATCTACAGTTTCAATGATTCCAAATCAACGCTATGGCATATCAATGATCTACAATAATTTAAATATTTCTATTTTTTTGTAGATTTTGATTTTATTTGAAATTTTTTAAAGATTGGATATCAAAATAAGGAAAAAATACAAAAGAGAAGTAAAAAAGAAGAAAGAAAAAACAATTAGGACGTATGATTTAATTATAGCAGAGGTCGAAAAAGAAAAGGAAGCCAAAGAAAAGAATAATTGTGGCTTTAGTAATTATTTAATTAAGGGAAATGCCAATAAAAACTCCAGATTTATTTTTTACAACAAAGACGTTTTCAGGAACATCAATTATTAAGATAATTTCATTCAGCATTGAAGAACTGAATATGTTTTTTAAATTTTCTTGTTTATATATATTATTATTGATATAAACCGATCTGTATTTGGTACGTTCGTAAATTAACTCTGTCGAAAAGTACGTATTACTTGTCAATATTCACCCCAACACTCTTGAACAAGAAAAGTTGAGAGATATATTGTATACTATATTCTGTATTTTCTATATGATAGATTAGTATACTGTACCATGTAGACAAAAGACATCAATCCATGAGGAATCAGGGGTGCAGTACTTTGCGAAGCACTGATACTAGACCAACTGTTGTGCAAGGAAGTTATTTGGTCAGAATTATACTCCACCGCCTGTTGAATAGTTCTTGGCTTTTGAACTGATCTAACGTTAAAATAAAAAAATAAAAAATTGAAACTGCTAAGTAGAAATCAACATACAGTTTCAATGATCAGCGCTATATATTTTTTTAAAGATAAATTGGCGCTCTGCGTGTTAATTTACAAATTTTCAGCAAACGAATTGCAAACTCAAACTTCGCAATATTGGTATTATTATTTATATATTACTTTATTATTTAAGAATTACCTATTTAATCATAATTTTAACGGCGCCCGGCGAACGTTTATATTTCAGGAATATGCCAAATTACTAGAAAAAGTTCTCCACCTCTCGGCTAAACCATTTATTATCTTATACTAAAATACTCTAGTGATATAAAAGGTAATAGTAAATAAGCTAATAATTAATTACAACTAAAAAGTTAGCTTTAATTGCCGTGAATTTATATTGTATCGATTTTCAATGATGGTAAAATTATTGATTTTCCAAAAAATTTAATATTCCGGTTAATCTGAATTTTTCATCACATTGTGAGACTTAAGACTGAGTTGTAGGTTTGTAAACTTATTAAGTTTATACAGAGGTGTTGCTTTGAGCCTGGTGGGGTTGTATGATTACCTGCTCCAAGCAAGTAATACACACTGATGTATATCCTCATTTCCTTTAGCACAAGAGATCCCTATTCCGGTCCATTTGCGCCTCCTAATAAACGTTTATAACATTCATCCCTAGCCCTATTTCATAGACTGTTTCCTCCCTTTAATACTTGTATTTCTGCTTCAGGAGTTTAAATGGGTTTTCTGATGATGGGGAATTTTCATTCCGATCATTGTTATTTTTATGACATTTTTATTATTTTTAAAACGTTCTTCTTTAGTGTTTTTTGTTTCGTATAATAAAAAAGCTAGTGAAAGTATAATCATCAGCAGACTTTATTTTATCGGCTTATAAATTTAAACAAAAAAAAAACTTAATTTAGAAGAAAAAAGCATTTTAATTTTCGTTATTATCTTCCCTTATTTCCCCTTGGTCTTGAAATTTGTGAAAGTTAGTTTGAAAGAAAACGTACGAGTAGTCTGTCTAGACTCGTAAAGACCGGTAAAATTTTCATAAATTAAGAGAAGAAAAAAAGGCCCTAATGTTATTAATTATTAAGCTCCATTATGTTATTAATATATGAATTAAATTCAAACCTGGTAGAACATTGTTGGGCAAAAAGTAGTTAAAATAATAATAATATTCTTTATTTATTTTGGGATTAGTCCCTTAATAATATAACTGGCATTGACAAAAGACCTTTGTGCCTAAGAGCATGATTCTAACTTTTAAAAAATAAAAATGAATTTATAGAACATTAATATTACTAAAATAAGAAATAGAAGAAAAAAATTAACAGAATATGTAAATTAAAACAAAAACCCATATCATCTCATAAATCTTTACATGACTAACTTCTAATAATATATATAAAAAGAATTAAACACAGAAAAACTCACAAAATTATAGTTCATGATAATTAGTTATTGCAGTTACTTTGCTCAATTTTAAATTGTAATTGTTGACTATAATTACAATTACGGTTGCTCAACAAGTAATTGCAATTATCTAAAAGAATTACTTGTGATCGCTAATTTACTTCTGTAATATCAACTTAAATTAATTTTTTATTATACATATAATTAAATTTTACTGTAATAACGTTGTAGACTATAAACATTTATCTTCATCGTTAATAATAATAAAATAGGATGTCTATAGTTTAAGAAAACTACTTTGAACTTTTTGCTACCTCCTTGATTCTTACATGACTCGGAACCTATAATAATGTAACTGACATACCCATTTTTGTTTAGTGTTTAAGTAAAAATCAATGCAGAATGCTTCGAATACGTACAATCTAACCCTTTTAACGAACTTAATAAGTCTGTAAGTATTTTTTTATTGTTGTGGTTCAAAGACAAAAAATAAAATAATAAAAAAAGTGCTGTTGCCATTGCATCGAGTTCGGCATTCAGTATGTTGCAGAGTTCGTTGAGTTTAATTTTGTACGTTGAGTAATTATTTACAAAGAATTATGCTAATGATTGGTCTGATTTTGATCCGTCTTTGTAAATTATATAGGAGTTTCGTTTTTGAGATAGGCTGACTACATATTCACAAACCTGTTTGTAAAAGTTATTTTTTTTTTCACTTAAAGGTTTATTTCCGTTGGAAACTTCTATTTAGGAAGTTTTCACAATTACAATACCTCCCCTTACAATTTATTTAATATGGAGATAAATGGAAATAAAAAAACCCTAAAGAAACTAAATTAAAATCTGAATATTCGTTTTTTAAATTGTAAGAAAAAATATTAACACCGACATTAAAAAATGACAAGATACAATAGTTTCTTTAGAAGTTTGTTTACATGAGTTGTCTTGATAAAATATCTGAAGCACTAGCTTATGAAGACTGCATCACAATATGTTTAAGTAGATGAGATCTCACTCTCATATTTACTTCAATAATTATGGATTAAATAAGTATCCACTTGTATCGACCTACATTTTCCTCTCTAATGGGTAGAACGAAAACCCTAAGGGTTGAGTGATGAGGAAAAATTCAAATAACAATAGAGTAGCAATAAAGAAAGTACCTAGCTACTAGGAAATACAAAATACTGAACAAGGCTAACAAAATTAACTCTATTTCATTTTATATATTATTTTATATATCATTTTATACATTGTTTTTTTATATATTAGCTGTTGACATTACAAGCGTTCCCTCAATGTTTAAAACGTACCTTTTATGTTTTTACAATACAATGATCGTCATATATTAAATTTAACTCGTGTAAATTTATGTTCACAATCCCTGGTCATAGGCTTACTTGTTCTCTTTCATCTATTTTGGCCGACGTTTCGACCTGGATTTATGGCTTCATCAGGGATGCTTTTGCAGAGGTTCTGTCTAAAGTAAAAAAAACAAACAAATGTTTATCTGATTTGTAGTGATGAATTGTTGTTATTAAAAGGAAATATGGGATAAAAAAATAATAATATACACTAGGTTAAAATGACGAATTTAATGGTTGATGAATAAGTATTTTCTGACAGTTTCTTTATTATGTTAAAATATGCGTTTAAATTACTCGTTTCTAGCAAGTTGAAGCAGTTTGTCAAAGTTATTAATGTTAAAAGCACCCTTTGTACAAGACCTAGAGTATCGGCCAAAGTAAAAGTTCTTTCAAAACCAACAGTCAATCGATCAAACTGATTGATCGGGCTTCTACAGTTTTAAAAACTTGGGAACAGTTTAAATTGGGCGGGGGAAGAGAGGAATGGAGGGGGTGGGTTGGAACAACTGGGAATTAGAAAAATGTTGGGTTGACATTGATTGGACAGGAAGGGTTGGGATGTTTGTGACTCCTCGTCAATCTGAGACTCACTAATAAAATCTGTTCCTTTCTAGTCACTGTGATTTAGCCAGCCCTAACCGTCAACCTCTATCAATCCCGCCGCCCTAAAGTAAACTACGTTAGGCTAAGTTACATATGTTTTTGGGGATAAATAAGAGTATTGTTAGCCAACATTGTAAAGGGAAAACCACACCGTTATATTCACATATTCTTTTGACAAAGTGGCAGTCTATTGATCAAACCTTTTTTTTGTAAGAATAATTTTTATCCAGGTCACGGTTGATGATACAATATATACAAAACTCCTTAGCCCTTTAACTACTTTTCGTGTATACACAAGAAAGTGTAGGCTTAAAGGAACTAAAAAATAGATTATTAAAATTTGTTAAAAATTGTTTTTCAAAGCAGGAGAATGCCTTGTCTACTATTGGTACTAGTTTTATTTGACATTCCTATTGATATATTTTTTATATTCATAGTTAGATTTTTTATTCAGTGTTATAAAAAATATTTTTATGATCATTGAAAAATTATCTAAATAAATGATTGAAATTAGCACTAATTACAGACTGTCTAATAAATAAAATAATGCTAGAATAATTTACTGAAATTATTTGGAAAGTGATGTTTAAAATTAAAATAATTATTCTTAAATAATAAAATAACATTTTATGTATTACTTCTTATCTGGTTTTGTTATATTTGACATGAAGCATGTTCCAATTGAATTAGAAAACGTTACACCTGAAACGGTAAAGGTTACGTTTGACTTATTAAAGGTTTTAATTAAATTGAAAATGCTATACTATTTCCTATTTCATCATCATCATCATAATCATTTTATACCCTTTACCGCTTGCGCAGTGTGGGGTTACAATTCGCAGAGTCTGGACCAGATATCTCGCTCTTGAACCACCTTCCTTCTCCTATTCCAGTCCATATCCCGCCTCCTCAACACTCTCCTCCCAGGAAATGCGTGATCTGCCTCTTGGCCTTCTTCCCTCCACGCGAGTCTCATGTGACTTTCGGGCAGGTTTTTCCTGGTCCATCCGAAGGAGGTATCTGAACCATCTTAGCTTGTGCCCCTCTAGGATGATCTCAGCTGGTTTGACACCGAGGTTAGTCGGAATAGTAGTTCCGTACTCGAACTCGTCGTGTCCTTCCTTCCATCTTACGAAGGTACCGCATCTCCATAGATTGGAACCGGCTGTTGCGTGCGTGGCTGTTGAGGTGAGGGTCCACGATTGAGAAGAGTCGGAAGAATACGGAGGAACATAGATTTGTAGATCATTATTTTTAGTTTGTCTCGTCACCTCCCTTTTACCCAGGAAACCCTTTCGAAGCAAAATAAATATTCTTCCAGCTGCATTGATTCTTTGAGAAACTTCCTCATCAATGTAGCCGCTTTCGTTGAGATGAGCACCTAGATATTTGAAATTCTGGACCTGCTCTAGTCTTTCTCCGTTCGTTCTGATCACCCTCATTATAGGCAGATCAGAAGCAGCAGAATGGTAGCAGGAACCAGATGTTTCTATGCCCTGCAAAAAGCTCTCCGATACAAAAGTCTTTCCAGGAAAGCAAAGCTTTTGTTGTACAAAACAATAATTAGGCCAGTGGTAATGTACGGTAGTGAGACGTGGACTCTAATCAAGGAAAATATAAGAGGGTAGGAAAGAAACCCCGGAGACTCATTATTCTCCGGGGTTTCTTTCCTACCCTCATACATTTGGTCTTTTCCGGGTTAATTTTCATGTTTATCGAGGCTATTTCCTCTTGCAGAACATTTATGTTGTATTGAAGGTCTCGGTCGTTGGAAGCCGACAAGATCAACTCATCCGCAAAAGCCAACATAGAAACGTTTATGGGTGGTAAGTTCCTACGTCCTAACTGAAAATGTTTCATTCTAACTTTAGTTTTCTTTATTGCTTTATCGAGTACTACTATAAAGAGCAGCGGGCACAGGCAACAACCTTTACCAATACCTGATTTTGTCTCGAGTTCCAGTGACATGTGGTTCCTTGTTCTAACCACATTCCTGGTTTTATTATAAAGACTTATCACTGCCAAGGTCGTACCTCGATCAATGCCTCTATCTGCCGATGCCTGCTCTATGTCTTGCTTTCTCAGCCTATCGAAAGCTTTTCGAAAGGTCCACAAAGGAAATTGAAAGTTCTTTATTCTTTTTGACAATCTTCTCCGTTATTTGTCGCATTGCGAAGATGCGATCTTGCGTGATATGTTGTACTCTGAAACCGTATTGTTCCTCTCCGAGCTGGTTATCGACCAATCACTCACTCACTGTTGGGCGCTGCAGTCCTCGTAGGACCTGGGCCACCACTCTTTCCCATGCCTCGCGGTCTCTAACGAGACTCCTCCAATTTTCAGCTCCCATCCCTCTCAAATCATCCTCCAAATCATCCAGCCACCGACGCCTGGGTCGCCCTTTTCCTTTTTCCTCCTGGTGCACCATTTAACATCCTTTTAGGTAGCCTGCAAGGCTCCATCCTTTCTACATGTCCTAACCATCTTAGCCTGCTCTTCTTAATAACACAGAGGATATCAGGTTCTCCATACAATTCCTTTATTTCGTCATTGCTTCTGATTCTCCTCCTGTGCTCCTCTTAAACAGCTCCAAAGATTAGGACTCTTCTCTCCTAAACCAGTAGAGCTCTTATATTTTCCTTGATTAGAGTCCACGCCTCACTACCGTACATTACTACTGGCCTAATTATTGTTTTGTATGACAAAAGCTTTGCTTTCCTGGAAAGAATTTCTATCGGAGAGCTTTTTGCAGGGCATAGAAACATCTGGTTCCTGCTACCATTCTGCCCTTAATTTCTACTTCTAAATGATTGTTCTCCGTCACAATTCCTCCCAGGTACTTGAAAGTACTGCATCTGTGAAACATGTTTTACCCCACATCCACAATATCTCTTCTCTCCCCGGTCTGTTTAGAGGTTTTGATATATTTCGTCTTTTCATTATTTATAATAAATCCTAAATCCTGTGCTGCTCTCTTGAATTCTTCTATAGCACCGGCCAGTGCCGTTTTGGTTCTCCCTGTGATGACTACATTATCCGCATAAGCCATGTGTTGTGTGAGCCTGTTGTAAATGGCGCCACACGGGTTTGTCCTTATTTTTCTAATGGCAACCGTCTAGGGCGAGGTTGGACAGTACTGGTGATAATGGGTCTCCATGTCTTAAGCCACTGTTAACCCTAAAGCTATTTGAGATGCCCAACTCGTCCAACACTTTTCACCTTGCAACTAGTCCTTTCCAGGGTCATCTTTGTTAATCTTATTAACTTCTTAGGTATTCCCAGTGTCTGCAACGCCTTCAATAATTTCCCTCTGTCTACACTACACGTCGGAAGTCAATAAAGAGGTGGTGTAAGTCAACATTGAACTCATACGTTTTCTCGAGCAGTTGTCTTATCGAGAACAGGTGGTCTGTTGTTGACCTTCCTGGGCGGAAACCGCTCTGGTACTCGCCCAACGGTTGTTCGCTCCTTTCCATCATTCTCCTACAAATTGCTACCGACAAGATCTTCTAAACTGTAAAATATCGACCAATATTCTGGTTAAAAGAGAGGAAATGCGAGAAATATAGGATGACACAATCAAAAGAGGATTTGAGATCGGAAGTGATCATTATTTATTAATACCAAATATAAAATGGAAATATACAGAGCTAAGAAAAAAACGCAATTTCCAGTTACAAAAAAACATTACTTTTTTCTGGCTGATATATTTTTATTTAATAATATAATTATATTCAAGATGTATGCCAGCTGTATTTCAACTATTTTATATTTAGGTTTTTTTTTTTTTCTGTAAATAGGAACCAGGAATTCAATAAGTTTTTAAATTATATCCCCTATCTTTCTTTCTACGATTTTTTGAACAAGTAACCTGCTTTGAATCAATGACAGTTAATGAATGATGCAGGTTACTCGACCTAATTTCCTCGGTATGAGTTGATGGTGGAATGACAAGCACATAATGTCAAGTAGCTATCCAACGGTGCTTTGTATGTCAAGCTCACCGTCATATTATAGCCAGGATTAATCCTGCATAGAAATCAGTAGATATTGGTACATAACGTGCAAATAAATGAATTAATTAACGCTTAGTATGGTTGTTTTTAAATGGAATTAATATTGTTTAGGAGTTTCCCGGTTCCGACAAGATACTTAATAATTTTAAAGTAAAGTAATTAGTAATTTTCTAACTTGATTTCGTTTTAGATTCTAATTTCGACTAATAACTTGACAGTAGTCACAAAGACTTTTGAAAAATTTCATTCACAAAAGTGCAGCTTATATAGCTAGCTGGTACCTCTGGGATGTGTGCATATTGGTATCTGAATTGGACCCAGCCAGATACTTTTTAGAAATATTTTAGATTTTTTTTATCTAAAATATTATATCAGAATAATACAATAAAACACTGACTCCATCTATATTTGTAATAAACCTATCATTTTTATTATTTCAACTACATAATTGATAGCATTATTATTGGTACATGTTTTAAAATTGGAAGTAGTGAAGAGACAAACGTTTGTTTCCTAACAGTTGACATCTTTCAAGATTTTGTAGATTTGATCTAAGAGGATTGTAATGCAAAACCTGTCTGAAAAAACTCAATTAACATTCGTGAAGGTATTTGTGGGATCGTCTGAATAAAAAAGTATCCTTTGGGCCTTGTTATTTCTTAATTCAATTATTATTTTAACTAAATAAATTAAAAATTTAAGTCTCAATTATTACTCATACTTCATGTTCACTACGAATTAAAAAAAAATTCTTGAATTAAATTATGACTGATACACAATAAAACTTATATAGAATTTTTAGTCACAAATATATGGTGTTTCTAAATTGCTTAGTTTTCAATTATAAAACTTAAGACTAGTTATGAATTCGAAGTCATACATTAATAACTATATATATATAAGAAGATGGTCAGGGTTGCGGTCAAAAGAGAAACAAAAATAGTTTACAACTATTTTTGTTTCTCTTTTGACCGCAACCCTGACCATCTTCTTCTATATCAATTTTTACGGTCAACTATTTATACATATATTAATAACTAAGCATTGAACAACTTTATTCTTAGCTATATGTTGATTTATCGGAAATATGAAAGGAACAATTTCACGTTTATTCGCATTAAAAATATACCCTAAGAAGCATAAGGAAGACTCTCAATCTGGGTAATGGTTTAAAATTAAGAAAGATCAGGGTAAGAGATGTACTAAAGGATCATTTAAATATTGGAAAACAACAGAAAATTGGATATTAATTTTCTTTCATAACGTACTTTTATTTTCTAGCTAATTTATAACTACTTAGAAATAGGGCACGATCATTTGAGGGGATAAAATGGATGAATAAAACATATTTAAATTTAAAAAATAACCCTATCGAGCGGTCTAAAATACGGGATGCTGCTTATCTATTTAAATGTTTAAGTGGATTGCTAGTGAAGTGGTCGTTAATAAATAATAGAACTCGATATAGTAATCGGGTGCCTTGCATATCTGAAAGAAAGGACACAAAAAAAATCTTTATACATTCTTTGTATTTCTAAGCACATATGCTAAAAAAATTCTGTATTCTTAGATTCACAGATGCGTGGGACAGAATATGCTTGCAAACAGCCATAGCTTATAGTGGAAGGCACAACTATTATGCCACGTTTCATTAACTATTAATAACAACTTCATTAACAATTAACGATTATGATTAAGGAGACATGCAAAAAATACTGTCTTTTCCAATTAAATTATTTTTCATTTTATCGTTTTCGGTTAATCATGTTTTGACATTTTATGTATTAATCGATTGTCTATGGCTAGAATTTGGAAGAATGTGAACCGGGCTGATACTTTAGTTAAATTATCATATAAAGAAAGAAAGAGTATCGAAACTTTGGTGGTACCGCAACTATCCAATTCGCAAGCCACAGCAAATAGAGGAAGTACCCGTTTGTATATGATATTACCTTAGAGATCAGAAGTGTAAACAGTATGGAGGTTAAGTTTAAAAAAAAAGTTAAAGAAATAAATATAGTCAGAGGCGGTTTTAGCTTATTTTGAAACTGTAAGTACGAAATTTCATATAAATCGAAAATTTGAAATTTTTTAGTTTTTATTTCCACCGATGTCGGGCATTTACGAAATAAATTAATAAATCCTCACAATTGTATACAAATCTAACGTAACGATTGAAAATACTATTTATCCCTCTTTCGACCCATATAATTATATTTTAGATTTTATGCCTTTTCCTGGGATAGAAAAGCGGTTTCCAATGAAAAAAAAAATTGGTGAAATCTCGAATTGGACCTTCCTAAACAAATTAGAACCGGAGGTGTAAAACAAATTGTTTTAGAAAATTTTCTTAATTTCAAACTGCTTGTTGGATTTGGTTCTGAACATTGTGAGGAGTTATGAATTCATTTCGAGAACGCGGGAGATCGGCAAATAAAATATATCAAGTTGAAAAATTTATATTTTTTGATATATATTAAAATTGTTATTTAATGGTTTCAAAGGACGCTAAAACCGAATGTGACTTTATTTTTCCTGAAAACAATTTTTTTTTTTTGGTATACTTCACCAGTGACTTTTGATATTTTGACATAAATATTATTTGACATAAATATACAATTAATACATCCAATACCAAGCCGGTGTGCGATAATAAAAAAAATGAATATTTTCCTTTTGTTAGAAACGTCATATTTTCAATTACTACATGTACTTACTTTACCAGTTAAATAAACTTTGTTCTTATACAGGAAAATAGTTTGTTGCGGGTTTATTGAGGCATAACTGAAAATCTTATCAGAAAACTGTATGTTATAAACCAAGGGAAAAGGTCGTTGTATTGCTAGGACTATAATCAACTTGAGAACTGATTTTGGGCTTTCCCCAAACTTGGATAAAAGTCATGCATTGCTCTGATAGACATGTTTTGCTGCCTTATCTTTCTTATGGAGGGTAAATTGTATTCCTACAAAAGCGAAATATACAGCATCGAATTAACCTTATATCGTTCGTATGAATAATTTGTTTATTTTGAATCAATATTTGTTTATTTATGCTTTTTTTTATTAAAGAAAATTGTAGTTCTGTGATGAACAATTTTATTATGGCTGCTCATGTTTAAATTAAAAGGATTATTTATTAATAGTATGATTCAAATCCGATTAAGGCCACGTAAAACCCCGTATCTAAAATGAATTTATTAATTACTACCAATAATTAATTTTGTAACTAAAACATTCTTTCAAAAATTTTATTATAATGAGTTCATTAAATAGCGTTTCGTAATAATAATCATTAAATATTTCTTACTTACCCCTCGAGGAAGTACTTACTAAGGCTAAAATATCCTTATTTTCTTTTATGAAACAAGATATATTGATGTACTATTGCACTATGTTATGCAATGATTTGAGAAATCTTTTGTATCTTTTGAACTAGTGTATCTCGGAGATTATTGAGTTAAAACATTTTTGCAACTCTGTAACTTTGTAAATAGGTGTATTCAGCTAAAAATACTTGGTTTTGAATATTTAAGCGTACATTTGAGAAAAAATGTGTAGATTTTTTTGCTCCCACCAGGTAAGTGTTGGGTCCTCTTCATCAAAATCCCAGATTACAAAGAGTATCCACAATCTTAGCAATACCTTCAAGATTGACTGTATCTGGCTGTTGAACTAATGGGCTGTTTCTCTGTTTTGCTAGTGGATAACATTATATAATTTTATTCACAAATTATTAATGTGTATAAATATCCTTAAAACCTATGATATTACTTATAAATTACCATTTAGTTTTAAAACGAACCAGATATCACTCCTTTCATTATAAATTCCCTAACCACTCAAACCCCCTAGTTTCTAACCTTGCATCCTCTTCCATTCCTGACAATCATCCGAAGAGCCTGAAAAGAAGATGGCCCGAGACCTACTAATGCAAAACGTCATTAGAGTGCTACCAATGGGTTGTTTCTCTACACGCCCTATAACACTCCAATTTAACTGATATCATATTTATTAAATGTAAAGTTGTAAATAGCAATAAATACAACAATTCCATGTAGTTAATACACTATTTTTACAAGAAGATGTCTGTTTCTAGAACTTTCTACCGTATTACAGGTATTTGAATTGACAAAGTTCACGTTGTATTGGCAGATTATAGATGCTTGGTTTCACCTAGGAGTATGTGCTTCATCTGATAAAAGAATTAATTTTAAGCTGAACACATGGTATAGTTCATGATTTAGAAAATCAAGTATATCTTCTCAGCTACCTCACTTCTTTATTCACACAGGCAACTAACTCATGCCACTGATGGACAGCTTCAACTCCGGAATTCACTTAGCCGTAATCTAATCGAGTAGATGGTTACTAGCGGAACAGTTTTGCAAGATGTGACAGTGAAAGAGGCTTAACGGAACTGATCGTTGCACAAACCCCTTTCGAAAAGAAAATGAAAGTAGACGGAGCATGAAACGCTTTTAGGCTCAGACAATGAACGGATAACTGAAGGCGGATGTAGGTCCTGCCGGATATCGTGGAGACCACGCCCTAGTTGCATCCTCAATTTAACGACTCGGCCGTATCTTATAAGTATTTCATCCGTTCCATTCGGGCACCCCCCCGCCCTTATCATACCCCACCTAGTTTTGAGGATTGGAGGCTCTGTTGCTACATTAGAAAAAATCATTTGCCAGTTGGGATAGTCTTGGAATTTAGGGTAGTTCTTGTTATCTTCTGATTTCTGTATGGATTGTCCAATTCCCTCAACTCTTATTGATTTTTTTTTTATTAACCAATTCTTCATTTAAGTAGTCATTATTGAAAAGGTACTGGTTTCGAAGTACTACTCTAACGAAATACTACGATAGAATAAAAAATTGTAGTCACTTATACACAGCTTTATCATAAATTGAAAAATCTCGGTAAGGTTAAAAAAAAACATGGAGAGTAAGACTACAAACGGAGAAGGAGATGGGCCATAATGAAGTTATATTTTTAAAAATTGCTGTTATTTTTGAACCTCAATATTAACGAATTTTAAGTTAAACGTTCTCTTAGTCGAGTGGAAAAAAATATATACTTGATAGTAGATTAATCTTAATAAAAATTATGATGGCAGACTCTGGTAGGAAATTGGATTATAAAACAATTTTGTTCTATAATTTTTTAGATTTCTTCACCTGTTAACGCGTAATATATATGCATATAGATTTTGCTTCTTACTTAGTGTAGTACTTGTGGACGCAATGACGAAAATCATTTTGAAAATTCGGAGTTAATATAGTACAATAACATCTTTCTTTCGCTAAAAAGCAACCATATTTTCCTTTTTTTTATTCATAGGAAATTTTGTTTATGTTAAAATTATTAAATTGTAATAAATAATTTACCAAAATATCTTTTAATAAGTATACGTTAAGACATGTTACAGATTGAAGTTGAGCACAAATAAATATACCAAAAGTTTGCAATTAATTCTTTTACTCACGAGCATGAATTACTATAATTGACCAATTGTCTTTTATTATTTTATTTACATTAAATATATTATTCATTTATTTATAATGTTTACTTTTGTCTCTAAAAATAAGTGAAAGAAAATGGACTATAATTGGTTATCCTTTCTTATATCGAGCATCGAATATCTTTGACACACTAATCTCTTAAAATAAACTAAATATCGTATTTAAGAAGTCGCTGATTTTCTTGTATCTGACAAAAAAGTTATAATTTTTTTAAGTATTTTACGTAGTCTAGAGATAGTACTGTAGACTGCGGTTATTTTCTTAACTGAGGTCGTCCTACAGGCTATCCTCAAGTTATTACTGTTGTTAAAAATTAACCCCGAGACTATGGTATACTCTATATATGATATTAAACATTTTGTAACATGGAACTATATTAACGTCTGATTCCTTGATTGTAATGGAATAGGTTTCTCATATGTTATATCTTGTGTTGACACAGATATTTATATTTGTTTCGTTTATTCAATGAAAATTTTATAATTAATTTAACGTTTATAAAGTGCATTTCTATGAATATAAAGCGAACACTGTCAACAAAGCTTTTTGTCTGGGTGAATGGAATAAACAGTAGCGACGCTGCAAGCGCTGCGATTGAATGGATGTAATTTTTTTATCCTCCAGAGCAAACATTCATCGTTTGAATGTCAAAACGTTTCACTGGTAAGAGTTGAAAACACGATATGTAATTATGTTTACATTGTCCGATTCATTGAGTGTTCTGTCCCTGAAATTCCGAACCACTTCTTTCAAAGCGGTTTTTAGTAATTGAATTTTTTTTTTTTAAATAACCAAACTTAGTTTCAGGACTTTGAATTGATTTCGGTGTGTCATTTGCTTTTCAGTTACTATTAAAATGACCAATTCAAATTATACGTAAAATCGATTGACACTAAATGAGTAGATGGCCAGAGTGAAGTAAAAAAGAAAGAAACAGTATTTTTCAACTATTTATTTCCTGATGTGTTGTACATCTTATTTATTTATTTTTTGTTCATTTTTAATATAATTTTTCACTTTTATTCACTTCATTAAATCATCATCTTAGTTTTATTGTTATCTTCTTATCTTACATTGACAATCTTCTTCAGGACCAATTTTAATATTTTATTTTTTGCTCAGTGTTGTTATTTTATTCTTGCACATAGAACTATCGCGTCAAAACTAACAAGTATTATAACAAAAGAAAAGCTACAAATTATTTTTAAAAAAAAATCAAATGTCCAAATATCTAGTATCTATTCAGGCAACGTCTAGTGATTTTTGTTGGGTGAGGGGTCTTATACTAGAATGCATGATTAAAATGTTTCTGATTAAAACCAATTAGGATCATTAAAGTTGTTATAATAATCTTTCAAATGAGTATCTCGGATATTTCGAGAGATGTACAGTTTTTGAAATATTCCGAAAACAAACAATCAATGTAGGGTTTTCGTAGGAGTCTGCCCAAATTTTCGTAAATATTTAATAGTCTAGTCAAATTAGACAAAAAAAAAAAAATGGAACACTCAAACATTAAAAAAATAACGAAGCTCCCTTTTATTTTTAGTTCCCCTAGAACATTAAATCATCAAAACTTTCATGAATTTGTAGTCGGGTTTAAATATGGATGGATAAGAGGGAATACACAAGTATACTCGTTTATAACTCCAGAACTAAAGCTTTTTAAAGAAATTTATTCTCAATAAAGTTGAAATATATTTCTACTACACTAAGTATATATATATATATATAGTTGATATATTGAAGTATATTGCTACTATAATAGGTTATATATTTTTTTTTCCTAAACCCTATGGATGATGTAGTAAAATTCGTTTGTCTAGGCAGGGTTTTGCTACCTAAACGATTATAGGTAATACGAACAGCATTTTTCCGGTTTAATTCATTGTCTATTGTATAAATTGTTAGGTATTTATTTGATTTAATTCATCTTAGAATCTTTAATAATTTCTCCAAAAAAAAAGAAAAGAAATACGAATATTTCTTTAAAAAAAAAAAAAGCTTATCGCATTTTATACGTCCAAAGCAATAACTTCATTTACACCACATGTTATAAAAACGTTTACATAATACTTACATTATTTTTGCTTATGCCTCTGAATTGAATATATTATAATATTTTATCATCCAATATTTGCATTTCAATGTGGTTGGATAAACGATGAAAAGTCATGGATCTCTTTGCCGTTAATCAGAACTTAGACTGAAGGAAGTTTTAAATACTATTTATTTACCATTTATATCTAGAAAAAAACTTTAGGTTTTCATTTAATTTTTGAGAGACATTTATTATGTTTCGTGGGGACCATTAGGAGCCTTTTTCTATTTTAAATTCCAACCCAAGACCGCACTTGAGTTAATGGAGAGAGTTGGTGCACTCTATTCATAGCCAGTGTAAATGTTTGAGACCTTCTTTTATTCTTTTGTGTTGCTATGGCTGCACAAATCTTTCTGGGATTCTGTTAATTTTTCATCTTGTGTGCTCGACTCTTGTGTTTTCAAGCATTTTGTATGCAAGTTAAATTACATACGTGATTTAATTTTCATAAATTAGGTTTTTTTTCTTTTAGTTAGTCGTAAACGTGAGTACCATAAACTTATTTACAAACAAAAACTATGGCCTTAATGGTTAATTGGCAATTATAAATAATTAATTAGAGTTAATTTTTAAGAATATTCTTTTTAACTGTGGACGCTCAGAGTTGTAAGTGTATGGTTTATTCAATTGGATGAATACCAATGGACAGCTTACAATACTGACATAATTTTATTTTGTGGCATAACTAAATTTAATTTTTGTTTAATGTGTACGAATCACGTGTACGAAATTCAAATGTTAGTTGAAATATTGTTTAATTTGGATGTATAATAACATAATAGAGACAATACTATTTTGATCTATAGGTGATATTTGTTTCTTTTTTATCAATCCATATTTTTTTCTTAAATTCGATAAAAATTATTTTGTAATTGTAATTTTATTTTGTTTATTGAAAGTTGAAATATCTTATAAAAAGGCCCCGAATATATATTTTCTTTAAAATGGCAAATATTTGATAGAATATTTGAAGAAAAAATGAACTATAATATTAACTGACGTTTATATTTAGAACGCAAATGATTAATGGTAGAGTTTATTATAATTACTACAATATATAATTACAATATTCAATTTCATAATACAAGATTTTTTTTTTTGGTTTTATTTGTTTATTTAATACCAAGATCCTGATTCATAATAAATTACAAACTAATACTATTAGTCATGTCGTTTTAAGTTATAAAATTAAGATAAAAAAATAGATTAAAATAATAATTCTTAATAAAAGATAAAAGAAAAGTTAATATAATAATGAAAGTGAATTTAAGAAAAAGATGAAGAGAAAAAAGAAAAGAAATTAAAATGAAATTTTAAAGTGAGAATAACTGAACTGATAAATATAAAATTTCTGAAAGGACGTCCTGTACCATTCTGTGCTTCAGGCTCCGGGTTGTGGTTGGGTTTCCCAAGTTGTAGGTCACTGCTCCTTTAACTGTAGGTAACTGGGAGTGGAACTTCATGAAGCTTTTTTGATGTAATCCTCTTTTGTCTCTATTTGTTATTCCCGATGCAATTGGATGTCAAAGGGGCATCCATTGCAGTTCTAACGACTTTATTTTGAAAAGATTGTAATTTTTTCCTTTTCGTAAAGGATGCCGCTCCCCAGACTTCATAGCCATACATCAATACAATATTAAATTAACAAGTTACAGTAAACTACCCTCATTTCTTTTGGATAATCTCGAAACAGTTTTATATTTGGTCATACTTTTTACTGAACCTGATACATTAATTGGAGTGTATATGCAAAGTTGAACTATGAGGGAGCTAAAGCTTTTGATTCGGCTAAGTCTCCATTTTACTTTCCTTTTCTCTATTCTAGAAGATTTTTATATATTTTTACTTTTTTTATATGATAAATTATCATTATCTACTTCATCAGATGTGTATTATACAGTATGTAAGTGTAATTTAAAAAAAAAAAAATTAAAATTTGTACTGCTACAACCCCGGAAGGTTCAGGAGTTCAGTTATTAGTAAGGACGTACTGTTACTAGACCAACGGTTGTGCAAGGAGGTGATATGGTCAGAATTACGCTCGACCGCCCGATTTTTACACAATTAAGGGTACCAAATTTATGAGGCTGGGTGGACCGCAGGAGGGCTCTAGAATCTACAGGATTGATTTACAGCTACAGTGTAACAGAAAACAATTTTCTGCCCAGCCGGATTCGAACCCGGGTCTTTGGAGTTAGTAGCATCGCGCCTTATCACGGTACCACTGCGCCCCCTTGTGTAATTTTAATATTTGAAATTATAACAGTACACATCACGCTATTTGTGTATTAACAAATAATTTCGTGAGGTGTGATATGTGAAAATAGTACTGTTTATTTATATATTGCATTGAATATAACAAAAACACATATTTCAAACTCATAAAATTTTCATATTTTTATATAAGGTGAGAAAGGGTGTTCAGTTCATAACTGTATTCATACTACCCTGGAAATTGCTGCAGAAATATATTCTGCAGAAAAATGGTTAGGACGTGATGTTCTTTATTGCCCCTTTGTACAAGAGAATGAATGCTATAAAGGCGTAGGCATCGAGAAAAGTGGATTTCTTCCTAATATACAATTTTAACCTTACATCAACACGTGTGGTAACATTTACCATCAAAGTTTATAATTTTTTTTCTGGGGCGAATGTGAAGTCATAAAATGTAATACAGTGCTATAAAAAGCAAAAAGTAATTTTTTGGATTGGAACATATAAAATTGTATGGAATTAAAAAATATGTATATAAAAAAATGTACAACGTATAAATAAAGCATATATATTTTTTGGCTATAAATTTTCATTCGCATTAAAGAATATATTTTAAATCTCAATATATAGATTCGGTGTATAATAGTGTACTAATTATCATATTGTAATGTAACCTATTAAATATTTTCGTTGGGATTTTTATAACTCTTGGTACAATGCGAAAATGAACCCCCGTGATTGATGTTGGCATCCTACTAGCCTAGTATGTGTTAACTGAATTTGATCACCCTAAAAAAAAAATTATATATATATCTTTCTTCTTGTTAAGTGTTTTTCGCTATAATATTTTTCATACCGATTGTATTCGAACTCTAGCGATTCTTGAGTTAACGAGGAAAAGACTTCAAGTTTTATATTTTCTTTGTTGTATGTGTTTACTTCAACTGATGTAGATCGATCATCTTAAAGTTCTAGCGATCAAGTATATAAGTTATATCGATATATCGTATTAAGTTGATCGATCATTTCATGTCCTTACTTATTCATCGTTAAACGACAAAATTGAATTAATTAAAGCTTGAAAATATTTGTACGCGCGAATTTTTTGTACCATTCTGAATTAAAAAATTTCAGATACGTGTTATAAATATGACAAGGTCACTTTAATTAACATTAACATCGATAAAACCGTTTTTAATCACAACAGCAAAAATGAAATAGTATATGTCCACACAAAGGTTTAGTTAAGTTTTTCGGGGTCACATGGTTCTAATATTTTGTCGTGATTGGGCGTGGATCCACTGAATCTGACCGTGTTTGAAACTAGGCACTACTGAATTGAAAAATTTCAGATATGTGTTATAAATATGACAAGGTCACATTAATTAACATTGTTAAATTAATTAACATTAACATCGATAAAACTGTTTTCAATCACAACAGCTAAAATGAAATAGTATATGTCCACACAAAGGTTTAGTTAAGTTTTTCGGGGTCACATGGTTCTAATATTCTGTCGCGATTGGCCGTGGATCCACTGAATCTGACCGTGTTTGAAACTAGGCACTTGTGTAGCTGGCCGTTTTTTGTAAAGCAACCACTTTGAACGCATTTTTATCTCTTTCTAGCCTTTTTTTTCTTTTCTTTACAAAATAGCATAACATAGTGAATAGAGAATGAAACCATCCGACAGATATGCCTGAATTATTTTGTGAAAAATTGAACTTGGTTGTGTTTGTAACTGAGCTAATCATATATACTGATTTGTTATGGTATCTTTTTTACATTAATAATGTAACTACAAATTTTCATTTTTTTTTTCACCAAAAAATTGTTGTTTTTTTCTTTTTAGTTGATACTTCTCTTTAATGAACAAATTTCCATTATTGAAATAAAAATTGTTTCTGGACTTACCATCTTTCAATTACTCTCCATTAATTTCAAGAATTTTACTTTTTTTCTTTTTTTTTAGCTTGAATTAAAAAAAAATAAAATAAATCTGTACCGCTACAACCCATGAAGGGTGCAGTAGTTTGTAATGAAGTACTGTTACTATACCAGCGGTTGTGGAAGGAGGTGGTTCGGTCAGAATCACGCTCGACCGCCAGATTTTTACACAATTAAGGGTTCCAAATTTATGATTTTTACCGAACTAAGAGTACTCACTTTAACAGGCTGGATGGTCACCTTAGGGCTCTCGTACTCACAGGGCTGACTCAATGACTTCAAGTAACATAATAACAACTATCTACCACAGCTCGATTCGAACCCGGGTCCTTGAAGTTAGTAGTCCATTGCCTTATCAATGAGCTTCACACTCCCTGTTTTTGCTTGAATACTATTTTATTTAAAATTCCCTACTGTCCTACAATTTATTATGCATCAATCAGGGAACGTCAAAAAAATATTCTCTCGACATTTTTACTTAACATAATAATGCGAAAAAGACACCATACATATTTATTATTTAAATATATATATATTTTAATATTTAAATATAAATTATTTAGTGCATTATATTTATAAGATATTTTTACGTCGCATAAAGAGAATTTTTCACTCTGGAGCATCGTAAATTTTTCGAAAGAGAAATTCTAATTCATTTTTCACACAATTTTGGACCACAAAAGGAAATCTCATGAGCTTGTATAAAATTAAAATGTTAATTGTAATTTGAACTTGAGATTTAGTACCTTTGATTATTTTATTAATTATAATAATATAAATTATACTTTGGACCGTTAAAAATCTTAAAACATCCTTTCAAATTAAAAAAAAAAAAGGTAATAAATACGTCTTCGGGTTTTATGAATGCAAATGAGTTGTAAAATCTACCGTTGAAATATCACTAGAGTGAATCGAATCACTCTGAATATAATTAAAAGGGAGAGGTAAAGGCTGTTTGAAATTGCGAATTTTATTGCTCATCCCAGATGAATAAATTTCGAGGCTATAAGAAGATAAACAGGCGCCAGGTATAATAATGGAATTCGGAATGAATAAGACAATAAACCGTCTTAACAGTTAAATTTAAATATCTTTATCTGAGCTGATGGTTCTCAGGGTTATGGTAGCAATAAAAGTGAGGCCAGTGTTTGGAAAGCCATTCCCCGGCTAGGGGTCATTATCAACCGACGTGTTCCCTCCTTCCCTCCCTAACCTCTAATTCTTCTTGATATCCCTTCCCCTTCATCTTCTTTTTTATTCACACCGTACTTCTTCCATCTTAATATAGTCATTAGATTTTTTCTGTAGCTTCTTTTTTTTAACTCATTCCTTATATGACATTTCAGGTACCTAATAATCATAAAGAAATTATTATCAATTTTTTAGGAACATAATAAATGCTGCGTACCTCCGAGACATTCCAGATAATAGATTATGTAATCAGTAACTAAAATTAAAAAAATATTGAATATTTATGCAACTGGTTGGACCATTTAACTGCTTTGGTTATTTTAATCCAATACTAAAATCACTAAAAAACATTTAAAACATAGATACCTATGTATGTAACTGGCTGTTGTAGGTTTCGACCTACGCCATAACGTTCCCTGTTTATTTTGTTGAAAGAAGTAGGGTAATGAAGAAGGTAAGATACCAGGGAAAGTAAAGGGAAAAATGCGGGCCTCCTGATGAACTCTATAGGCATGGCAGAGGAGTAGATACTAATCACCGGATGGTTTCAGTTTCAATTTAGATTATAATGACGGGTATTTCAATTAACCTCATAGTAAACCTGAGATCCCGACACGTTGCCAAATCCTCATTTTTGGGTTTCAATTTTGTTTTGAATAAGAATAGTGTATTTTTGTATATTGTTTGTAATCAGAATGTGTATCACTCGCATTTTATCAATGTTGAATAAACTTTATGATTGCACACTAAGGAAGAAAGTGGTTAATGACTTACTAATCTTTGGAAGTCGTATAATAATGATGAATTGAGAGATAATATATACGAAAGTTTTAATGTTAACCATGGTGATAATTTTGCTAACCATGATAATGGTGCACTGAGATTAAAGAAAAATACTATAGGGGTCTACAAAATTGACAACATCAAAGAACCATAGCAACTTTTGGATTTGTATTTTCGTAAAATTATGCAGTAGTAGTAGCGTAATCATAAATAAAAACCCAACTGTCGAAAGTTTGAATACTATTAGAAAATTTGGACCGCCTAAGTAACGTAATTGTAGTTGAATTTTTAACCGTTTATATGATTTTTTTTTAAATTACATTTTCCTTCCTTTCTTGTTTTTTTCAATAAATGCAATTTAAATTAACACCACCAATCGTATTAATACGAAACATAAAAAATATTTGTTGCCAGATGATGGCCCGAAACTTTTGGACTGACCAATACATTAGCACTTAAGTTAGACAACAAAGTGTTATTGACCCAGTGTATTAATTTAAAATTAGAAACCGTAAGAAAAATTATATTTTAATAAAAAAAAGAAAAGTATCCCCCTTTAATAAATTGATACTCATATGTTATGCCTGTCCTATATGGAGATTCACTAATTCAACCAACTTATAAAAATTACAAGTATTCTAAAATAAACTCATCTCATAAAATGTCCCTATGGAATAAAGCTCCATTGTAGATTTCAACTTTAGGATTCAAGATGTTTAAGTATATGTATTCTTTGGACTATGTTTGCAGATAACACCTAGTTTTATACTCATTATTTTAAAGGGATATAGAATTAAATGATATTGGGTAAACAATATTTTGATATGTTTCATTATTAATTATTAAAAAATTCTAGGTCACTCGAAATCCCAATTATCCACCTTACACTGTATTATAATTAATATTATACAAAGTAGCCCATTTCCCTTATTTTATAGTCGTAAGTTTGTGTTTAGTAGAGTAGAAACCTTTTGTCCCTGTTGGTAGCTTCCCCTTTGTATTTATAGCATAATTTTTTCTTAAACATTTTCGAATAAGATTTAGCTACTTTAGACCGCCCTTTCGCCGGACTGGATTAAAGAAAATCTACTTTCCGTAGAGAGAATTTGATTGGAGTTCTAGCATGAAGTTCTCCTTTGTGGTAGGCAGGGGAGGGGAGAATATCTCTGAGAACCTGGTTTTAGAATCAATTTCGTAGCTGAAGATCAACCCTCTCCACCAATAATTGCCTACTACAAAGAATTTCCTCTTTCAGGTTACCAATGGTAGCGTAAAATGAGCTATTTCCACAAAAAAGAAGTATAATCTCACACCCCTCTTCTATTCCCCTGCTCAGCTGACTACGTGTAAATGTGTATTCTTAACTGTTATAGTACACTGAACAATCAACGTGGTAGCAAACTTTTATATTTAACGAGGAATTAATGGATCCACTGACGAAGCTAGCTTTCCGCTGACTGTCGGCTTTAGTGAACTCACTACAACTGCTTGGGTTGCTAACATGTGAGGTATCTTGTATTTGGACAGTACCTGATATATTGAGGTTTAAATGAATGTATTTACTTAAGTCATTTAATAAATTTTTTAATACCACATAAAATAAATCTATGGAGAAAAAAAGAATATTTATTCATTACAAATTATTTATTATGTAATACCATTCAAATATAATACTTTCCACCTCTACTGCTATAACATTTTTTTACGATCCTAATATACGATAAAACCTAAAAAAATACTTGAGGAAATCTATAGAGGAGATCATTTTATGTCGGTAAAACAGTTTATTAAAGAAAAAAATGCTTTTTCGAAATACTGTTGAGCGTAGTGTTTTCTTCTTAAATATGCATGTTATTTGATCTTCTTCACGCAAAAACGTACAAATTGTGAAGTTTACAAGTTATATATATATTTATTCACACAATTTAGTTTTTTATCATTGCATAGATTTGTTATAACCCATATTTTGATATATCCAATAATTTAAAGTATTAAGATATTTACATTTTTGACAGATGTGGATAGCAAGAACATGCAAGCTGTAGAAATACAAATATTTACTAATAGATATTTAATAGCTTGGAGCATTTTTGCTAAATCTGCCTCATTTATACCAATTGTGTATAAGTTAAATGTAGCAAGAATGGATACCTCAGTTTATTTCTTAAGGAAAAATTTTATTGAATATATATCAAAGGCATAGGATTCCATTGAAACTGTGAGGGTACGTAGCTATAACTTCGAATTCATAATGTAACAATTATTACTGAATTTAGTAAAATTTAGTGGTGGTATTATGTTTAAATATTGGTGGGCACTAAGAGAATTATTCATAGGAATAACTCCGTTCTATTTCTAATGTTTTACCACTGAAATATCTGAGGCAATTGACGCATTGTAATTTTATAATACATTCTAAATATAAATTTAGCTTTTAATATATAATTTTTTTTAATTACTTACTCTATATTTTTTATTCAAACACATAAGTTTGTGATAAATTTCATGTATAAATGAAAACATTTTTCAACATACTTCGGATTATATGCTTACTTAGATTAGGTTAATATAGAATTTCTGTGTGAGTAACATGTTCTCAATGACGCTGACATGTAATTATGGAATAACGAAAGTATTCTAGAGTTAAAAATATATTTTAAAAAATAAACTTACAATGAATCTTGTTTAATAGCTAGTATGACGGAAGATAATTTTAACTGAATATCACAATTCATTAGAATATGTTTATTGAATGAATAAAACATATTTAATTTTATAAAAGCTATCATTAAAAATTAAATTCATATAATCAAGTATATTTGTAATGCCCAAAATTTGTTTTAATGGCCATAACTATAGAAGTCTGGATGATGGTCCTTTACAGAAAGTTGAATACGAACAACAGATGGTCTAGATGTCTTTTTAAAAATGGAAGTTTCATTAATACCAAATGGGCATTTGATTCGTTCAAAGGCTGAAGGAGTATTATGTGGTTTTAATGACAGTGTTGCTCGCGGGGCAATTGTGCGCAAGCTATCAAGAGGCATTCACACTTCTTTACAGAAAGAGCTTCTTTCAGCTTCTTCGTCATGACATTAAACTCATACAATTTTAGATCCGACACGTGTTTTTTGATTGCATTGTGATGAACCAACTTTTTTTAAAAATATGTATTTCTGGAAACTGTCAGTATTATACACAATAGCTCTCTATACTGGGATAGAGTGTTTCTCCAGGATCCAAGTCTCTCCAGGATTCTGGTTCATAATTAAGTTTAAACTGATACCATAGTCTTTTAGTTTGTTCTTATATAAATATAAAGTATTGTGCTTTTACTTAGTAGTTCTTATACCAGAATCTATGTGCTTATACTATTAGCTCATTATGAAACAGGAATCCGGTATCAGAATTCTCCCCATGTTGTACTATCATGATTTAAAATTTCTTCACCTTTGTTTATTGAAAGAGGATAATAATAGAATCACTAAGACTAAAAAGATAAAAGTAATAAATTCTTTCACAATTGTTAAATAATTGTAAATATAAAAATTACTAAAACATGTTTAGTATTTTTTAAATTGACTTATCTTGTCAATTTAAAAATACCTTATACTATATTAAATAACCTTTTTTGTTTGAGCGTAATAATTTTCAGGTGTATTAAATATTAACAATAATTGTATTAACTTATTTGTATTCAACTTGAGGCCAAGCGTTACTCCACTTCAGAATATGCTGGTTGGGTTGTTATTAGTTGACTGCATGAAGGGAAATTAATTGTGAGAAAATTGAAAGCAATAATCTATTGAATAATTTATACTATTGAATATCACATGGTGGTAGGAGGATCACCAAAAAAAAATAAATAAATAAAAGATATCTGGTTAGACTGTAAATCAACTTTCATTTGGTGCTTTAAAAATTAGAGATATTGATAATTTTTTCTAATAATTAAAAAGATAAAGGTTCAGTTGAAGTAATCAAGAAAATTAGGAGCAAACTTACCCAGGTAAGTTCTCTATTCTTCCTTCCTTAGCCAGAGTATAGCTCCTTGGGTATTTACACACAAACGATGAAGTTGAATTAACAAAATTGAATGAAGAAAATATCTGCTCCCCACCGTGTACACAATCAGTGGGAGTAAATTTTACTATTGGCTGCTGGCTGGCACCAGTGATGCTTATATTTTAAATGGCTCTTTCGTTTTTGGACGAAACAATTATTCTATAATATTTTTTTTGTAAGATCCTTCATGTTCTTTTTTTCTTCAAATAACATTAAAAATGTGAGGAAATATTATTTCTAATAATTATTTTGTAATTAAATTATGATGACAATAATAAGAATTGGTGAATCAAGATGTTCCAGTGTCTATACACCTAGAACTATATTTGTTTATATACACAACTACAGTGAACTCCACCCTATCTATATATCAATGTAGATACCTATAAACTTACATTGATCTGTACGTTTTACTTTCACTTACTTATATTTATGGAATATATTGTTAGGGAAATTAATGAAACCGTAAAAATTTCAAATTCCAGTTTTCGAGAGAAATACATGTCGTGAGGAGGTACTCTGGTTACAAATAAACAAGTCTCGCCACACGGTATGTCAGTGTTTAATCAGTCTAAACCAAAAAGCGTAAGTCATAGTAACCTGAAATTACATATTTGACGCGAGTATATGCTTGGGATGTGACAGCAACATTTGAACCGACCAGAAGTGCCGTTTTGAAGATAGATTTTTCAATTTTCGGAAAAATATCACAATTTCAAAAATGCAAATTTTGATTAAGCTATATAAGTATACAATTAAATGTTCTTTAATATCGGATAGGTCTTATTCTCATTGACAAAGTTTGACTGGTCTTAAATGACGATTGTTTAAAAAATTCATTCTCTAAAGTAACTTTAATTTTAATTATTTGAACTAAATAACCAGTTCTCATTAATTACAGTCATCAACAATGAATAATTCCAAAATATTAAAGAATTTAATATATAGCTAAAGGAGAAAAAAGGGAAGAGTAGAGAATGGTTCCAATCAGAAAAAAAAAAACTAAGATGCCCGATCTCTTCTGATTGCATGCATATGTTTACGACATTGTTATCTTTTGTTAAACTATTTTATTCTTGGAAGGAAATAAAGGTAATATTCCTTATTCTCACCTATAGCTGTTGGAAAAAAATGTTTTGTTCAAAACTTTTTTATCTTTTAGTCAAAATAAAACTCTTTTTTTAATAGTATATACATATAAATTTTATTAATCTCCCATAAAGTACCTTTATTCGATATTTTTCAGTAGTTAAGGGATCAGTTGAATGATTATTTAAAAGAAAAAAGTTGGTGCCTACGACGCTAAGCATAAAATTCCAACTCTTTTGTGACGATCCGCGATATAAAATAAAATATCACAGATCGTTAAATCCCTCTCTTCGCAATTACAGCGGGACTTAATATACGAAATTCACATTCATTTAGTTATGTCATCAGTAGTAAAATAACAATTCGTTTTTGTACTGTCTCCCTAAAGCTATAACTCTATTACAGTAGCATTTAAATTTTTACTATTGGTGCTATTTTCCCCCTCTTTCCGTCTATATTCTTATTTAAGGACCTTTTCTATTTTATTTTTTTTGCGGAAATGAGTAATGAACATTGGGAATAAAAAGTTTAGTTTATTTGAATTTTGTTCTTATTGCAGGTTTATTACTTATTAAATAACAAAAGTATAATATATATAGTGTAATTAAATCTCATTATAATTTTAGTTATTGTACTTCTTTAAAAGTTTCGGAATTTTCTTCCGTCTTTAAGATTTTCGATTCTTATAGCACTCGTCTTGCTATGTGCATGATCTTCATATGCATTCAACACATAAATTATTTTATCTAATTATTAAAATATAGGACCCAATTCATTATAGTTTAACTGTGAATGTCCGCTTTCATTTAATATCGATGCCAAACGCAGCAACATTGGGATTGATTAGGTTTTTACTGTGTGGCAACGGTACTAATTAGAGTTGGTGAAATTATAATAAATTGAATGCACGTTTTGAAGTTGTATTTTAATAATAAAAGGAAATAATATTATAAGCATTTAAGAGTATATTTTCTAACATGACTGTTCCACCCAAACTAAGGGTAATGAAAATAGCAAATGTTGAGCGATCCGGAATATATTCACAATTCTATTGTGACCTATATGTCTAAGAGCGAATCCTAAAAATTACATTCATTATGATTTTTGTTTATGTCAAAATTAATTTATTTGGCTGCATGGAATTCAATCTCGTTACAACTGAATATTTGTGGCCCATTATATATAATAAACATAGTAATATGTTCCCCGGCCAGCGGCTCCTCGACCAATATTGTAAACCCCGCCTTCAGCGGACCCAGCCCAACCCCTTATAATGCCAAGTGGCAAAGGTACCAATTACGTCTGTTAAGATATATGTTAATATTTTTATTTATCTATTTAATAAAGGAGGTAAGAAAAAAAAATATGTTCATACAGTGCTTCCCTGCACACAGCGGATCTCAGAACCTACCGTAAATGTCCTTCAGGCAAAGAAAGGACTTTTGTATATATCATGTTATTATTTTAAAATAATACAATTTAGAAGGGCGAGAAAGAAAAATAAGTTCATTTCTCCAAAAAACCTAAAAATTTATTCTTTACAGAACTAAGCAAAATTGAGCTTCGGTGTGTGATAGAATACATACAACAATTTTATTTAAACAACTTACAAGAAGAGGAATTGTTCATTTAATTAATACTTTAAACCTTACATAAGGATACAATATTAAACCATGGAATTGTACGTCGTTATTTTACCTACTTACACCTGGAAAAGCAGAAAATACCCTGACCAATACCGTCCCATAAGTTTTCTCCCTCATCTAACCAAAATATTTCAGAAAAATATGCAATGTCACAGGACGATAACAGGTTTTTTTTTACGAGCCCATTTACCTACAATTTATCTTTTAATGAAACTGCAGAACAAGGTGAATCACAAATTTAGTCAGAACACCGCCAAGGAAATAATATAAATAGATTAGTCAAAGCCTTTTGATATCGTCTAGCACAGCTCAAAGATGGACTTTGAACGTCCTAAGCAACTTTTTTTCGACCCCGAAATTATTTCTCATTGAAGGTATTAAAGTGAAAAGTGTTTAAAATAAGTTTATTTTTACAAGGAGCAATTTTGCCAGCAATACTGCAACACTAATTCTGTGTACACTTTTAGCATTGTTGTTGCGGGCTAACATATTTTAAAAATTAGAAAAAATATTCACGCACAACACACAAATTTCATCGAATCTTTAGAACTATCAGGAAATGAGATGCCAATTTAAAAAAATTGTACCAGGCTCGACCCACCGACGTTCGCAAACTATCCTAAGCTGGAGAATATTCTAATTTAATTTTTGTTTTTAACATATTCAGATAGAGGACGAATTCCACCACCCTGTGAGTAGTAATACTAGAGATAATCAAACCATATTGTTAAAAAAAAAACAGCAACTCCTACTCACGTAATTATATTACATTAAAAAGGAATGGGATTAGCATCGTCCCAGCTTACCAAAAGAAGAAACAGAGGGAGAAATAGAAAAAAAATGGAGCTATGTACTCAGTCTTCTTTTGCAAGTAAAAAGTGTAATAAGTAAGGTTTCTTACTATATATTTATATACCAGTTATATATATAATATTCATACCATACATCTTTTACTCTTGGATATCGCATATGAAATTATCCACAGAAACGTAAGTGATATACTATTTAACCTGAATGATAATGGCTGAAACAAACTTTTCCGTTTATAAGCCATACCTACTATAAGCCTTACAACCTACTTCAATCATAAATTAAACTTATGCTATCAGGTCACTAAAGTAAAAGATACTAATTAGGGACAAAAGAGAGAAGAAATTAGTAAAGGCTCACTAATAATTATGTCCAAACACGTCAATTCGTTGTCACGTCAATCCACTAAAGTGGCTTCATATGAAATACTTAATGTTTTTTAAAATTCGTTACGTAACGGAAAAATATTATTTTTGCAAGAAAATGTTTTCCGTATTTCGAGGATCCTCGTATAAAATCATATTTATTTGAGTTCATTTTCTTGATGATTTGATAAAATAAGTCTTCACCGTCGGTTGCAGGATAACAAAGAGTTGGTTCCATTGCAGACAGCAGGAGTGCACCTGCATCTATTAAAAATCCCTCTGGAATGGTTTAGTAATATATTTGATCCCTTAGGAGGAGGTTAGCCGAGCTAAACCATGTTTTATAACGGCTGCAGCCCTCCACCCTCCTCCATACAAACTCTTCTAAAATCCGTTTTCCGTGACGGGCATAAATCCCTCACCTTCATCTCTCCCCACTCCCACTTCTTGTCCCAGTTTAATGTTTCCACTTCATCGGCCTGTTACAAGCACTAATTCCTATAAAATGTCCTTATTGACTACTTTTTTTTCAGTAATATTAATTCATTGTTATTTAGATAAAATTAGTTTTTGCAATGGAATGCTGCAGCTTTTTTATTTTGTGTGGATGTCGATTTATGAACTCTGAAAAATAATTTTGTGGTGATTAAGACTTCAAAATTGGAGTTTAAAATTGTTTTTTAGAAAATCAGATACGACTACTCTCATTTACAAAACTATATTATGACAATAGCTGTACATGACGGTCGTTTATTCTTGGGAGTGACATCTTTTACGAAACGAAAAACAATACAATCATTCCAGATCAAGGTTCTAAGAATCTTAGTAGACCCCAATTAATTATTAGACCCCCTAAAGAATAGTCAGATACATAGCTTACTACAACTATAATTGAAAGATGAAATCATCAGAAAGCTTTGTATAAAAATATTTCATTTCCAGTTTCCAGCTGTTAAAGAAGTAGTGACTTAAAACCTGGGGATTCCATCTTCCACTAGCCTCTGGAAGGCTGAAGTCCGGGCTATTACAGAAATATAT
>NW_027107855.1:230523-239453 GCF_000696795.3 Halyomorpha halys | reverse complement strand
AATTAATTTTATTACAATCATTCTTATTTAATTTTTATTTCTCAAATTATGTTTTCATTACATAAATCAGTTGTTTGTTTTATCAATTCTATAAATATTTGTTATTATATCTGAATTTTTTTCTTTCTTTCATTTTTAAATTACATTACCATTATTATTTTTTTTTATTTATCGTATTTACATTTTTTAAGATAATTTATCTTTATTATTATTATTTATAACTTTTGGATGATTATAACATTTATTAGTTAGCAGTGTCGCTCAAGTTTATTCCCCACCATTGCCAATTGTTGAATGTAAATCAAACTGTTATGAACTGTAAGGCCCACTGATCTTGTAATAAACAATAAATAAATAGTTTGTTGAATATGCCATATTAGTAAACCTTGAACTAGAGGTTGCTCAATAAATGGACAAAGAAATGAAGATTACTGAAAGAAAATAGGTAATTGAAATAAATAATCCAAAAATAATAATAACCAATATAAATAAAAACGTATATGGATGGTATGGTCACTAATTCATAACTCCCACAGGATCTATTACTAATGTTTTTTCGCGTTAGATAAAAGGAATTTTACGAAAAACTAGTAGAGATGAAAAAAAAAGATCTAACAGCCCCTGAAGAAGACCATAAATAATGAGAAACGTAAATAGAAACGAATTTCCAACAATAATGGGTTTTTTAATGAGGGATGTTTTTTAATTTATAAATAATAATGGAAGCAAGTTCTTTTTGTGATAAATAATATGAAAAAAAAAGATATCCCCTAAACTTTTGCGGATAATTTACCAGAGTCTGACGATAAAGGGGAATATATGTTTCCATCCTGCTTTCGGCATGATAGTGATGGCAATAAAATATTTTAGTAATAGCTTGTTAAAACCAAATAATTAAAGTGAAATAATTTGAATAAATATAATGGTTCGGAAAATGCCAAGAAACCTGTTTTTATGTTTTATTTTATTGTCAGCACATTTAAAAATAAATAAATTTAGTGTAATTCTCAAAATCTCATGTTTTTAAACGCACTTCAATTATTATTTAAAAAAAAAATAGTATTTTATATATGGATAACCTACTTTTCAGACCTTTTTTTAAATTTTATAAAATTGTTGCTACTTATTTATTGCATTTGGTATTTAAATATCTGACTAATTAAGTAGCATCTGAATGAAAAATTACCTGGTAGCAGGACAGAGAAGCCATAATTCTCCAAGTTTGCTTTATCTTATGTTGTAAAGTTATGCACATGCCATTTGTTCATTTATTATGAGTGTACCAGGGTTACGTCTGAAGGTATGTTCGTAAACGCATTGTTCAGGAGATATTCACACCTAAAGATATTCATTGTTATGAATTATTTCTTTTATATAATAACATAGTAAACTTAAACATTAAATTCATATTAAATGTTGTACAAAGTGATTTCTGTGAGCATTAAGACAGGCTAGGCATCTTTCTTCAACAGCAGCAGTGGCAGTAATATTTATTTTTTGCATTTTTTTTTTACTATTTTATTATGAGTGACTGACTCAAAGAATTTATTGATATTGAATGAGTGATCAATTTAAAATTGAAACTTACTTCTATTATCGCAATTACTATGGTATTTGCTCGTACAATTATAATTGGTTGATTTTAATATTTATTTGAATCTATGAACATTTATTTATCATCATTACCTCATTTTTTATATATTTATTTTATTACCATTAAAAGATACCTAATGATTTACAGATTTTTATGTAAAACTTAAAAATGTAAATATTGATATAAACATTAATTATCATAGTTCATTTTTTTTTAATTTATTAGATTAGAAGTAAGTGAACTTGTGATTTATGATATGATAGATAGTTTTATATTATTTGTTCAATTTTTGTTCATTCAATAAACATTATTGGATGTCAATAATATCTAATCGAATAGTTATATAATATTTAGTATTATATCGTTATGATTGGTTGTTAATGGTTCGAATCTTGCTGAAGTCCAACATATTTCGCACTTGATTATAAATCACAGTTAATTTTGACGTATAAAATATTTATTTGCTTATCTTATCCTTAAAGTCTCCCTTTTCACTTTAAGTTATATTACGGAAATTATCCATAGTAAAAATGATTCCCAAACCTCAAAAGGCGTCAGATTTCCCATCCTCCTATTGTCCTATCTCTTTGTTACCTATCATGGGCAAAATTCTTGAGAAACTCATCTTGTAACGCCTGTACCCTATCCTTGATTCCAACCACATAATCCCAGACCACCAGTGTGGATTCCGAACATCCCACTTCACTATCCAGCAATGCCATCGTGTGGTTGATGTTGTCTCGTCTTCATTGGAGCGCGGAATGTACTGCTCGGGAGTCTTTCTTGATGTAGAACAGGCTTTTGATCGAGTCTGGCACCCAGTACTGCTATACAAGACCCGTAAATTCCTACCCCCTACATACTTCCTCATTATCCGATCTTATCTCTCCGACAGATTATATCAAGTAAATCAAAACAGCGCTTTATCATCCCTATTTCCTAGGTCTGCTGGTGTACCTCAGGGTGGTATCCTTCGTCCTATCCTTTATACAGTTTTTACAGCTGACATTCCAACCAATCCTAACACTATCCTCACCACGTATACCGAAGACACATGTCTATTATCTGTGAACAACGATCCTTACATTATATCCCAAACTCTCGAACCCCAGATCATCACCCTTGAAGAATGGTGCCAAAACTGGAGGATTAAAACAAATTCCAATAAATCCCACCAAATCATATTTACCCCTCTTCGTAAACCCATGACCTCTTGCCCTACAGTATCCTTTAATAATACTCGACTTGTTCCTGTCGAAGAGATCCTTTACTTAGGACTACACCTGGAAAAAACGACTGACATGGAATCCTCTTACAAGACTGAAAAGATAGGAAACTGCTCGTCGAGTCTGCTTAAACTGCCAATCCATTACAAAAGACTGATCTACATGACTATTATAAGGCCTATCTGGACGCAGGGAGTTAAGCTTTGGGGCTCCATTAAACTATCAAATTCCTACCAAATCCAATTCTTACAGTCCAAAATTCTTCGTAAAATCTTTAATGCTCCTTACTTTGTCACAAATAAAGTCATCCATCAGGACCTCAATGTCCCATATATTATATATAATCCTCCTAGGCGTCTTAAAAGACGATGGCCTCGGGATATTCTCCTCTATAAATGTTATTGGAGTTCTATCACTGGGTAGATTCTCCACATGTTTATGTCACTATTTCATTGACAGCAAATTTACTTGTTGTATATATTTTTATACAGTTGTAAATAACAATAAATAAACTAAAAAAAAATTTCATGATTAATTATTATTTACTTGTGGAGATAATCACTTATAGAAAAATGGTACTTCTTTAAAAAATGCTAATAAAAATAGAAACCATAGATACCTTGGAGCCTAACGCGTTACCTATGTATTCAGAAACATTTGTTGAGATATAATCATACAGTAACATCCTTTAATCGTAAGCTTAATGGCTAATGCTATAGCATGCGGTGCCTGATAAACATATCATATAGGAACTTGGATGGCTCAGATTAGCAATGACTACGAGATTGGGGAACTGATTGAGAAGATACAGAAGTTGCTAGGGCTTAAGTTGCGACATTAACGACCAGCCCTTAGGCAGGGATAAGCCCTCCCGATGTCTCGAGTGCCCTGAATAGCGCCATTTACTGCGGGGTCTTGTCTCTCAGACGTACCTTTCGCTAATTTACCCTTTCCTCCGCCCACCTCTTCCCATCAGTTCTCCGAGCTAAGTGTGTTATTAAGTGGTCTTGTCTTGCAAGTGCAGTGCGGCTTACCTAAAGCAATGATTGAGATGGAAGGCGATTCACCTCAGTACAGAAACTAGTCTTTGGATTTCGCATTTTACCGCACAGTACTTGTGACTTAATAAATGCCTATAATTAAATATTACAGCTGTAAAAATAAATATTTTAATGTTTATCTCATTCGGCATTTACGGCTTTGACCTGGTAGGGTGTTATTTATTGAAACGTACATTCGCTTTCCGAGGACGTACCAGAATCAAATCTAGGAGAGGGGGAGTTAACCATTGTCGTTCAAGTTGTGACATTTTAGTACGAAAAAGGCATAGGAAACCAAAAATTAAAGATAATTATTGCAGTGCTTTATTATTAGATATTATAATTATTTACTTTAAAAAATTAAATTTTGTTAAATTAATAATAATGAGGTGGGGGTAACTGTTCCTCGCTCGGTACGCCCAAGCTGCTTGGATTTCCGACCCTTTTAAGAAGAATATGCTTTACTTTCTCTTTTACTACGTTATTAACTTTGGGAACTATAATTTTGACTTTCCTAAAATACTCCCATATAACTATTACATACAACATTTTTAATTGATATATTCGTTCCAGATATGAAAAAGACCTTTGTATATTGCTTGCACTTTTCCTTACTTTGAATCCCTCCTCTCTAGTTTTTTTTCTTCTTCCACCTTGATAATTTTGGTATGTATTAAAATGTGATGTTAGTGATAAAAGTCAGTCATATCTGTAGAATAGTCGGAAATAAATGTCGAAGGACCCTCTTGGAGATAAGCTAGATATTGTAGTCTGTAAATAGCTGTTGTACATAGTATGCTCTAGTACCTAAATCTTTCCCTTCATATTTATGATGTAATGCACCATAAACAGCGGTTATATTTCTTTTTATTCAGAATAAAATATTTCGAAGTGCTCAAATCTCGATTTTTGATCCCTATATTGATGGTGAGCTGCCAATTCCTCCTATACACAACGTTGATTCTCTATTTTACTATCTACCCAACCTGAACTAAATTAAATGAAATTAACGTATTATCAATCACAATGTGCAAAATTGGAATAACAGTTTTAATAAATGTTAAACTGATTGGTTTGCAGATTGAGGTATTAGCTCATTATAAATATGATGTACAAAAATATATGAATTGACACACAAAAGATGTGTATCCAAATGAAATAAGAAAACGGCTTATCTGCAAATAGCTTCAAGTTAGTATAGAATTCGAAAACTGCAGCTGAAGATGTTAGTAAATACCTGCTGAAGGTGAAGCAATGTGCAAGTAGAGAATTGCAGAAGTTCTGAGCTCGCTAGAGTTCTTGAATGTGATCTTTTCCCGAAATAATTGCACACACTTGGCGTTTTTTTTTTTTTAAATTCTGAAATTCTCAGTAATTTACTTATAATTTCACAACTATATACCTGTAGGATATTTATTTGAATAGGCTTAATCAGTTATTGCCTTGTTGGTACGATTTATCCTATTATAGTGATCATGAGTTTCGGATTTCGGATGTTTAAAAGCTTGCTGAGGTCTGCTTCCTATTGATTGAAAATCAGAGAGCTTTGTGAGGACATTGAATGGATAAGAAACTAAATCAGCTAATTAGTCTAAGAATAAACAAAACTGTGAGGTCTAGTAATAGGCACCTTTATTTAGGGTTGCCATCTGTCCGGGATTTTCCTGGATATTCAGGGATTCAGCACTGTATCCAGGGGCAGTAAAGCTGTCCGAGTTTCCCTACTGAGTAGCAGTGAAAGGATAATTTATCTGTAATCTATCAAGCCCTATCTGCAGTAAGGAAATGTCTTATTATTCAATTAAAGTAAATTATATCTCTGAAGTCCCAAAACTATTTATTAATTAATTCAAATATCCAACGTTTCAGTCAATCTAGCCATCATCTAGAATAATGACATGCTTTTATTATAAACTTATTAAAAATTTGAAAACTAATTTTCTGAAACAATTATAAAAATTCTTCTTCTGTAAGATTAAAAGCTGTTTCGAATCATGTCATTCTAGTTCTAGTTGAATTTTAGATTATATATAATTTTTAAATCTTAAAATAAATTACATTTATAAAGTCTCAAAATTATTTATTAATAATTTTAAATTTGCATCTTTTTGCCCAGCCAACCTGGCTATCATAAAGAGCAATCTATTATATTAAAGTTTTTATACATTTATTATTAAAAATTCTAAATTTATGAAAATTCTTCTTCTATATCTATATTCTATATCTATATCTATATCTTTCGAACTAGCTCATTTTAGATCCAATTCAATTTTCGTTTATGTATATTTTCTTAATCTTGCTCTAGACTGATATTATTGAAATAATATCAATATCAATAATATTAATTGAAATAAATTACATACACAAAGTCTCAACATTGTTTATTGATAACTTCAAATGTCCAACGTTTCGCCCGACCAACCTGGCTATCATCAAGGACAATCTACTAAATTTCAGTTTTTATAAATTCCTTATTAATATGTTTAAAACTAATTTCAGAAACAAATAATAAAAATTCCTCTTTCATACAATTAATAGCTAATTCGAACAACAATCATTCTGAATACAGTTTTATTTTACTTTATATATATTTTCTTCATCTTAGATCATAAATATACTCAATATAGATCATCTTAAGATATAAATATTATGAAAAAAGAATTTTTATTATTGTTTTTTAAAATTACTTTTTAAATTGTTAATAATAAAAGCGGTGATTTAATTGATTTTCATTAATAGTAACCGAAACTTTGGACATTTGAAGTTATTGATAAAGATTGTTGGGACTTTATGGGAATAATTTATTCTAATTAAACAATAAAACCAGTCTTGAATAAGATTAAGAAAGTGTACTTAAAATATCTTACGTTAAGGTGGACAAGGAATTAATGGTATTTTAATTGTGAAAAAATCAATTTACCCAGAATCGCACTCTAGGATGGATTTTAGTGGATTTAATAATAGTTAAAAATATAAATAGTTGAGAATATTTTATTTTAACTGATTACATTAATTTATAACAATTTTCAAATATGCTCTTTATGTATGCTCAAACCTAGCAATATCGAAGACTTGAATAGGTTCAGCCAGTTTAAAATAAATTTATAGATTTGCCTTTTATTTTTGGCAATTATTTATTTGAAAAAAATAAGTTAATTACACAAAAAAATCTGTGGTCCAATATCTTCTTGAAGAACTCAAAGAGTTAATTACTTCCGAAGTAGACCTTAATTTTTAACATGACTTGTAAAGATAAATGTGTCTAGAAGTTGATGAAGAATTTAAGTTCCGAAGTTGTTCCTTTTTTCAAGAGACTGTTTTACTTTTTCACTGCGGAAGAGTGGATAACATGTTTTTGAAGAAAGTTTTAATTGGATTTGGTGTAGGAAGAGATAGTTTAAAATAGATCACTGTTTATAATTTATTATAAAAATACATTTGCGTTTCTGTATCGTTGTATAAGTGTGAGATAAAACCAACCGAATCCGGTTTGCCGATGACGATAGTTTGTTTATAAAACTATACTTTGAATCTTTTCCTTTCATTCAAAACTTACTTATGATTTTCTACGTCAATGGATCTATTTCATCATTAAAAATATTCATAGAAATTGCTGAAAACGATCCCGAATTGTAGTTCTCCGCTATGAGAAATGCTAAAATTGATTCTTCTGAAATGATTCTGAATGTTAGTTTAATAATTTACGCTATTCATGACCCGGTAGACTGGGGATAGAGGATAGTTGATATCAGAGAATCTTACCCAGAGACGGGTTCACTAGACTGAGTGCTCCATCAACTTCTAAACATACAATTTCCTAAACTCTGTTAAGGTTTTACCACCAAAACTTGATATTGCTTTCATCACTCTTTCCTTGACAAACTTAAACCAATTTAAAAAAAAAGAAATAGTTCCAAAAAGGTTTATTTTTCATGTCAATCAATGTCTACAAATATTTATTTGGGGTAGTATTATTGGCAGTGTACCTGTATCATCCTGACTTACCAAAAATTAAAGTATCCAGGGGAACGAGTAATCAGAATGAGTTATGATAAAATATACATTTTATAACAAAGAAAATTAATGTTATACCTTGGAGTGAAATCAGATTAATTAGTAACTAGAAACTGTTAGGATTATAATTCTCTAATTGTTAATAAACTACAAAAATTTTAATTGGTATATTAAATCATTTATGGAGGATAGAAGAATGCAACGTGGGGAAGTTAAGAATATTTGTAGTATGTTTATGAGTATTAATCGAAAGATTTTCACCACCCTGCACAACAGTGGCATACGGGAATGAGGTGCTAGAGAAATCAATATTTTTTCGATTACTGTAACAAAATATACAACTTACTTATTTAATCTAATAAGCATATTTTTTTTTGAGTGGCTCTACAGACCTTGAAGATCTTTTGCCCGCCCGAACCAGCATTCTTCAAGTATGTCTTGTGCTACAACTTTCTAGTTTGCTGCATGCAGTTCTGTCTTTCCAACTGATTTTCGGCCTCCGACGTGGTCTCTTTTCAACGATACAGGTATTCGTTGTTGTAGGGGGGGGGGCGCCCTGATGTATTTCTTGGAGCTCCATATCCCACCCATCTTAACCTCCTAGCCTTCATATCATGATACTGACTGACCAGTCTCTGCAAGCAGTTCACTGTTTGTCAAAAGCATTCATAATTGAATATATGAGTTGACAAAAGAGTTATTTCGCAAAAACCGTAATTTGATTGAGATATCTAAAACAATAAATACAACCTTTACATTTTTGGGAATCAACTTTTTCTCAAAGAATAGATTGTGTACTGAGAGTGAATGTAGGTAAGGATGAAATGGAGGGGAGGGATAAAGCCTTTGAAACAGCTCAGAAATTCACTTTTCACTTATAGTATCCTTTTTTTCGTAAAACAGAAAATTTTTACTATTTTTTTCTGAAACTGTGGAGCACAGTGGTCTGTACAGCCATCGACATACTAAGGCCTTAGCCAGCAGTTCCCAAAGCGGTGGTGCCCCAAGCGTATATCAGGGATGGCACAAGCGAATACGACTTTCTTATAATATTAT
>NW_027107855.1:204019-230463 GCF_000696795.3 Halyomorpha halys | reverse complement strand
TATATATGTATATATGTACATATAAAATTTAAATATAAGATACAGATCCTTACGAAGTTTCCATGAACCGAGTACTGACATCAAAAATACCGATTTTGCAAATCTTTTGTGTATGGGTGGAAAAGTTCAATGGGCACGGCCAAATTAGAGATACGAGTCCTCTTCTGGTTCGCCTTAGGCCTGGTAGGCAAAGTGGAATCGTAAATGAACAATAAAAGCATGGTATAAAAAAGAGAGAAGAAGAATGGTAAAGTGGAAATAAATAAATATTTTTCAGAAACTTTAAATAATGCAGTTAACCAAAGAAATATTTAGAATTGACATGTAGAAAGGCACAGGACTTGAATGTTAAATTAACTCAAAGCTTTGAACATCACAGGAAAGTGATCCAAATTCACGGGTTTGTTTTGGTATCGGTACATGTATACAATATCAAAGAATGCATTTCAATACCTCGTATCATAAAATCAATATCACATTTCAACATCCAAAATCATCAAAATTATCCTGTTTATTTGATAACCCGATAGCTGGTATTGAAAGAGCTGTCATATTTTAGACTAGGGATTGAATCGAGTCTTATGACTTCTTGGGAACGTCTAAATCAATGTGACATAGTAAATGACACAAAAATAGCAGGTATTGATTTTAATTCATATATGTGTATGTGAATATATACATGATATATGTATATATGATCCAAAGTTCTCCAGAAGTTATACTACAAACAAATAATTATTTTTTCTGTTTCAGGTACTGCTATCTCCTAAATATTTAGTGATTATCACCATCCTAAAAGCAACGGAAAGGTATTTTAAGCTTTTTAAATCAAATCGAGATCGTTTTAGTACAACGTATATATGTATGTATAATTTTAGCATTTTAGATATTAAGAGTATTTTCCATGAATCTGTATCTGATTTTGTAATCTCTTGCGTTGTAGTCTTTCGTAAGTAATTTACGTTTGTGTGAATGAAATAATGATAAAAAAAATTAATGATAATCAATTTAAATATTAAATGTTGAGATGATTGTCCGTAACGAACATTGTGAAATTATAACTTTTTAAATTTTTCACAATATGTTTAACAAATTATCATGTCAATGGGCCATTTTCTAACATATGTGAATAAATTGATGGGAGAGTTTTGTCGGGGGTGCGGTCAGCAAAGAACAACATAAATAAACAAAACAATATTTATTTCATGCCGACGTTTCGACCTGAATTTCAGGTCTTCAATATCTGTAGATTCAATATTTGTTTTTTTTAGACACCACTTACATATCTTATATTATACATATCCTCTTACCTACATAATATTATATTTCATCTTTCACTGTTTTCAATCTACTACCATCTAATTCCACGATTATCAATTAATTTTTGTTTACTATTCAATTATCAGTTATCATTTTTTTTTTATTATTTATGATTCAATTCAATATTTTGTATAACTCCAAATTTGTTTATTTACTATTCCTTTTCAATTTTATGTTTCTCTAAATGCTGGTGTTATCTCTTTTGTTCTATAGCCCTGATGAAGACCTGAAACTCAGGTGGAAACGTTGGCATAAAATAAATAAATATTGTTTTATTTATTTATGTTGTTATTTGCTGACCACACCCCCGACAAACCTCTCCAATCAGTAATCTACGGTCAACTATCTACACCTCATTATATGGATAAAGTATTACTCTCTCTCACTCTCTTTTTTTAAAATAAAATATTTTAAACATAATCAAAATGATAAATGATACACAATTAAAGTTTAGAATGTTCAGAAACGACAGTTTTGAAGGAAATGTCCTGCGTAGGATAACCATGTAACATATGACCAAAGAGAAAAAAAATATTTAAGAAAACATTAAAAATTGTCTAATAATATCTAAATTTACGATATTAAGGGAAGAGAATGAAGAAGGGCAGACTATGAAGTTCGAATATTTGCATGAGAACACAATCATGAATGTGATATGTTCATAGAATACCATTAACCAATGAATCAACAAAAGAAAAACAGAGCTAGCTGGTTAAAGTAAGAAAATAAATAAAAGCAAATGCCCATATATTGCTTAACAACTCTTTAGGACTATGAAAATATTTTTATTCCAATAAGGAGGTTTATTGCGTTTGATTTATGTGTATTTTAAATACGTAATAAAAACTTATTCTTAAAATTTTACTTGTCAAAAATATTTATCGAGTATAATATAGATACATAATATGATAGAACTGGTGCTGGTAACTATTATTGAGACTATATGCGGTGTGTAAAATGGGCGTGTAAGGTTGTGGGGCTTAGTAACGAATGTATCCCTAAAATGGTATTTTTTAAAAAAATTTAAATACTTTATTTATGGATAAATATAACAATTTGCCATAATGGTAATAGTGATAACTGATCACATTCATACTAAAAATAAATACAATAAGAAAAAAAAAATGTTAATAAACACTGAACAGACGGGTAAACGTTCGAGAGATGAACTAAAACGTGGATGTTTATATGTTCATTTATATGTGGATGTTCAGTATATTCGGAAAAAAAAATGAAAAATCAAAGATGAAAACGATCAATGCCTAGCAATAGTAATTTAAGCTAGAAATTTCTAAGAAAAACTGTGTTGACACATTTTAAATAACCGTGTAAGCAAAGCTTATGATTTTTTTTTTTAATAAAGAAAGAGATATATCTATTATAGAGGTGTAGATAGTTGACCGTAGACTAATGCTTGAAGAAGTTTGTCGGGGGGTGCGGTCAGCAAAGAACAACATAAATAAACAAAACCATATTTATTTATTTTATGCCGACGTTTCGACCTGAGTTTCAGGTCTTCATCAGGGGTTGTGGCGTAGAGGAGGGAAGATCAGTACTAATTTTCCCTCCTCTACGCCACAACCCCTGATGAAGACCTGAAACTCAGGTAGAAACGTCGGCATAAAATAAATAAATATGGTTTTGTTTATTTATGTTGTTCTTTGCTGACCGCACCCCCCGACAAACTTCTTCAAGTATATCTATTATACTTTCTCCGCAAGATATAAGCCATAAATTTCTAATCTTCGATATCAATTGTGAGCCAACAATCGATGCGCCTTAAAAGAACGCAGTTGTTTTAGTTCACACAATGCTTTTAGTGTTTTAAATGGAAAATGCTTATACTTAACTTACGCCCTAGTAAGCACAAACAAGGCATCAAGCAGTGTACGTTCAGTGCGGCGTAATGACCAAATTAAGCTGATAGTAATAATATTTCTCAAGCAAGTCGTAAAATATAATATTCGTACGTTTTAATTTCAGCTTACTTCTCATGAATAGAAATTTAGGGAAATATTCATAAATTAAAGGTTTTCTTACCCTCATAAGCATAAAATAGATTTTCTTACTTACTTCTAATATATTGGATATAGAATATCAGATATGTATATTAGGGTTATTAGATAAGATATTAGAGATATAGAATAAATTAAGAACATATTATAGAAATTTCATGTAGCCGACAGGTCTTTAATCAAGTTTATAATGACTCCGTCCCGAATTTCTCACTACCTTCAGAACATTAAAAGAATGAGGAATAACTTCTCAAACTTTTTACAGAACAGAACTGGGAAACTCCAGAAAACTTATATTCACTGAACTTTTACTTCGCCATTTTCGAATAACATTTTAGTTCAAGAAAGATAACCTCTGACAGTTTCTGTATAAAATCTCAATTTGATTCTTATTTGTATTTTTAAATTATTGAATTAAAAATCACATAAATTGGTTAATGCTGATTTAATTTGTTTATTTGCTATAAATAAACAAATTCGAGTAGAGGATGGTTTATGGACAGTGTTGTAATTTCATTCCTCCACACTTTACTATGTAATGATGCTAGAACACATATAACAAATTATGAGCAAACAAATTATTAAATCTAATCATTAATTTGCTTTTAACAAACCCTAAATTCTGAATAAAGGAAAACACTAAACACTAAGAAAAGGAAAATATTCCAACCAAAAATATTTAATAATCAGTGAATTTTAAACTTAAAAATTTGATAAATTGAAAACATAAAAAGAAACAAATTATGTATTTCAAGATAAATGTTCAATTGAGGAATGAATTAAATAATAATATAAATAAAGATATGGATATAGTTTATAATAATTAGAATGAGTAAATAATTAATTAAATAAGTTAATTAACTAAACCAATCAGGGAAACAATTAATGCTAGCTAAGCTCAGAGAATCATTGAATGTTGCCAAGAGAACTGATCCCAATAATTCTTTTTAAATTATAAGTTTATATTATACAAAAAACATCCATTGGGCCTCAACACTTTTGTTATGTTAACACTCCAAATTTTCGGCTTTTCAAGGATCAGTTAGTAACTTTTTAAAAATAAAAGCTATTTATTATAAATTAATGTTAAAAACATCATAAAAAATAAAATTTCATACCTTCTTACACAATCACAGCCAAAGCATTGTTAGTTTTTAAAATTAATTCATAACGAATAGATTTTATTTAAAAAGTATAATGGCCGGAGTGTTCAAAACGTTGGAGTATTAAAATTATAAAAAAGTGTTGAGACTAAATGGATGTTTTTTTTTAATGATACGCATGGATTGTTAATTGACAGTTAATTTCTTTCAATTCATTTCAAATTATATAAATTCATTTTAATTTTTTTTTTGTGTGTTTGTGATCTTCCATTATAAGAAGGGCATACATATGACCAGCATGGCTTAATATGTTCTTGGTATTGGACTTATAATGTGGCTGGTGCATCATTGGCATGAATCGTTAATAGTTAATATCTCAAATGTGTTGATGACATAAAGCAAGCAAATATGTGCCCGATGTGTATCGATCAGCTTCCTCACTTTATTTATTCATTGAACTACACAAAATTCACTATTCTGGACGATATATATATTGAGCTACAATCTTATATACTATCTAGCAATTTAAAGGAACAAGGAAATTTTTAAATCAATAAAATATTACTTTATGTAGTTTAGATTAGTTCTACTTATTTATCTTACTATTCAGTCAATACATTTTTTTTTTAAATAAAATATTATACTATTACAAGCAATTGAGTAGTTAGATCCCAATACTTGCACTTACCTAAAAATCAGATTAAGAATAACTGTAGAAATGCGTTGGAGATAGAGGCTCCTGTCCAACCTGACTGACAAAACACATGCTAATACAGAACATTTTGACAGTGATGTATATACAGTTGTAGAGGAGTTAATATTATGAGGAACATTGTCTTCGTTTGGACTTGGTTCTTAAAACGTTTTCGTCTTGGCTCATTAGACGAGGTTTCATATCTAGTTCTAATTCACTTGAATGGTCTAAAAAAGTAAAACTGCGTGATTTAATCTGATTTTGAATTTCATCGATTTACATGTGTGAATAAAGATTTTAAATTTAAAATAAAAATTAGTTATCCATTCTCTTTCTCCATAAAATATTAAAGAAAAATAACCTCTAAATTATTAGTTGACTCTTTTATACAATAAGAAGTTTTTATTTAACATCGTTATTTTTTTTTCTGAGTTCCATGGGTGTATTGGGTTTAATATATACGTAGTTCGTAACAAGAATGGAAATATCTTTTACTGCATTACAAATGCATATTAAGAGGGGAATAAGAAAAGCGATATAAAAAGACTGGAATGTGGAGAAGTCGATTCAGTCTGCTGTCTAAAATATTAAATTACATTTAATTCATAACATAGTTTTTTACTTACATTACTCTATGACTATTCAGTATATAGGTAAATATTGAATAAATGGTAATAGAAAATATTGGGATCGTGCTAATTTTGAATTCTAGTTTTCAATTGTAGAGTTAACTAAGTCAAGTAAAAATTAAAGTACATATTTGAGGTGGGCATATGCCAGGGGTATTAGGTAAATGTTTTGATAAATTAGAGTGGATGGAAGTTCCAGTTTATAAAATTTTAGTTCGGAAACGACCAGATAAAGGTGGGCTGAGTAAGGATTGTCAATTTTTTTCGGACATTTAGTAATATCTTAGCTATAAAATAAAGAATAGTTTTTGTTATTTATTGCATAGTTTAATAAAGGTTTGATTTGCTGTTTCTCGATTAAATGGATTTTGGGCTTACGCCCCTATCAAATGAACTTTGAAATTGTACTTTCTCTTGCTTCGTTTATTTGTATAATCAAATTCCCATTTAAATTTTCTGGTATTTTTTTGCTGTATTGTATGGAATCGCATCATTTGCAATTGATCTAGCTTCCCTAACTTTCCATGCAGTAAATTATACATACTTTTCTAGTATAGTAAGCTCATATTTCCAAATTTCTGAAATTTTCTATATTAGAATTGAGATTGATTTGTGTTTAATGCAACATTGTTTTATTTTATTTTTTGATTTGTTTAATTAGTTATTCAGTAAATCAGAAATTGTGAGAAAATCTAATTAATGCTAATTCGCAAAAAGTTTATTTTGCTCAGCATCTATATAATTTAGGAGAGAATAATTCGAGTTCTAAATTTTAAGTAATATCATTATTTATATATGTTTTTGTACACTTCTTCTGTCAGGTACAACCAGCTGATTTTTTATTTGTCTCAGCGTATGTTTTTCTATTCCCCTGAAATATGAATAAACATGTAGCTGTTTTGTTCGGCGGTTGGATTCGCAATATAGATTTTTTTACGACAGAGATAGTCCCCCGGGGGCAGAGATACAGAAGCCAATAGGATAAAAACGAAGAGCCGAAACGATATTTCAGCTGTGTAATTACCTGAGGACAGTGCTGTGGGGCTACACAACTGGGATCGTATAAACACGGCTATAACTCTCGACACCCAGCTTTTGTCCATTTCATTTTTATAGCGATTTCCATTTTAACCGCTGCTCTCTGCCTCTCAACTTTTTCTTTCTCTTATTGCCTTACCATTTTTTTTTTTTTTTTTTTTTTGTCATCCAAACGACCGAGACTTATTGTTTTTGTTTATTTTGGCCATTATACGACACTTTTTTTTGTTTACAAATCCATTAAAGCGACTTTTAATTTTATTTTTTCAATCGATTGGCGTCAAACTGTCGATTGAGTCATGAATTAATATATCCATGATGGATTCCTCTAATTATTACTTTAGATTTTTTTTCGCTTATTGTAAGCTGGAAATAAAATAACTTGATATTAACAACGAATTTAACATTTACAAGTAAAAAATAATAAAATAACTTCAAACTAGTAACTCATTAGTAATTGCTTGATGGCAAGACTGCTACTGTATTCCTCTGAATAAACCTGGTATTTTTTTTTCTTAAAGGAAGAAGAACATGCTAAGATAAATGAAATAGGAGAATCATCAAGTGAAAATTTTCACGACTGCCAAACAAAATAATCGAATTTTTCAATTCGGTAGTCAAAGTTCTGCCATTGATATTCTTGACTAATGACTTTCATTCAGAGAGACTTGGACATTTCTATAAATTTCTAGGACATTTATAGTTTTGTTGGGGATTAGGACCTTCATAAGGAACTATGGGAACCAAAGTAGTTACTCGTGTAGAACCATCCTTTTGTAAAATAAACAGACTGTTGTTTTAAAACAAGCAGAATTTATCATTATTTTGGTAAAACCTTTGAGTGGGGGCTGAATAACACAAAGTTTTGCATTCCGTAAAATCCTTAATTATTCGCGATTTTTTTTTTTTTTTTTTTTTTTTATATATCAACCTCCCACTTTCAGAAAAAAAAACTTTTCTCGTCTAACAAACTTTAAGTCCATATTAATTAAGGTGATGTCTGTTCCAGAATAAACTGAGATTCGCCTCCAATTTCGTAAAAATAAATAAATAAATAATGAAAATCTGCCTTCTAGTAAGGCACAGAAAAAATAAAATTACGAATAATTTAAGATTTTATGAAAAACGAAACAGCTTTGTTTAGCTGTGTTAACGCCCTTTTCAAATGATTTGAGCCAACAAAAAATTCTACATTTTTTAAACTGTGCTGAGTTTTATAATTTCTTAACTAATACTTTTTAGTTATAGCTTAACGCAATTTAAAAACAAATAAAAAAATAATTATAAAATAACAATATTCTGGTTTTATGTAGAGAATCGGACCATTGTCTTATGCATTTTATTTTTACTTTTGAAGTCTATTTTAACCTCCTTAAATATTTTTAAAGGCTTAGGGGCATCCTCTACAGTGAAATCAATGTCACACTTCGGTGTTTTAATCATGCGTAACATTTTTACGAGATTAAAATTAATATGCAAATTTTGATAATTCTTTCCCACTCGTTTTTGACATGAATTAATATTACCCTACAAAAGGTTTCAAGAGTGGATAGAAAGGTGTATGCCATTGATATGGAAGAATATTTGACTTGTTCCCCCTTCGCTTAAAACGAACGCTTGGAAGAAACGAACTGTGTTTCAAAAAAAAGTATTAAACGATTTAACCACCATTAGATTTTAGAAAGCCATAGTCATATCGCGCAACTATTGAGTGATACTGGGAAACATTAAGCCTCTTGGAAAACCGTAGATGCCCTAAATCGGTTGGAAATTGCCAGTGAGATTAAAAGCGCATTTGTGTCAGCATCAGTCCGGAAACTGGCAGCCTATCTTTACCGCCATTGATTGTGGTAATAAAATACAATAATAATCATAATTCTGACGTTACTGAAATATATTATGTACTGTAATTGGCATTTGAAAGCCAGTTGCAAATGATTTACCAAGGATTTGAATTATTCAATAATATTTTAATGAATTAACAAAGGACGTTTCATTACATGTTATACATTTAGCTTTTCCCATTTAGACACATATAAAATGATGATGGGCGTTCTGACAATTGTACTTTTAATTTTAAAAAATCTGTTATGTTAAAACTTGACAGGCTATTTTTGATCTCCATTATAAAGACAATATAATAAACAATAATAAAATTATCTTTTATTCTAAATGCCTTTTATAAGTTTACTTATAAATATTATTAACTATATATATTCAGCTAAGAAGTATTGAATATTTAGTAGTTTGTTGATTCTCTTAGATTGAGATAGAGCCCGTCCAAATGTCCAGCTTTTGTTTCTCCATTTCTACTAATCTTAGATGTAAGTGTTCTTTAGATTTGTGTATATAGGGACACAAACATTCATTTAATGAGTGATACCAGATGAAAGAAGGGTTATCTGTTTTTGTTTATATGCGTACAACGAAAAACAGATAACCCTTTTTAACCCTTGAATCTAGTAAAACGATAGTATGGAAACGAGATGGCAGATACCCTAGCTAGGAAGGGATCAGAAATTATGCTAATTGGCCCTGAGCCATATTGCAACATATCTGGAAGTGCAATCTGGAAAGTGGTTAACTCCTGGGAACAAAAAGAGGTGGAAACACGCTGAAACCAGGTATGAAACAATCCAAGCTCTTCATTAAAATATCAGAGGAAAAGGTAAAATTTTACCTTAACCTTACTAGAAATGAGCTGAGGACGATAATAGGACTCCTCACGGGCCACTGCCCCTTAAAATATCATCTTAAGAAGATGAGGCTGGTGGAGGATTCCACCTGCCGTCTATGTATGGAAGATGAAGAAAAGGCACAGCACATTCTGTGTGAATGTGAAGCCCTTGCCTTCCGAAGCCTGCAGTATTTGGGACAGGACAGAATGGAACCTGAAGACATTTCTAGAACAAACCAAAAAGAATTATTGAGCTTCGTAAGAAGCATAGGATTCATATGGGATATCTAGTGGAAAGAGGGGTAACTCACAAAAGACCCAATTGGATTGAAGTGAGGAAGGGATTCCCGACCCTCAGTGTAATAATAATAATAAAATGATAATATTATTTAATAATAATTTTCTTCTTCAGGAATAACCTTAAAATATATAAATGTGAATTAATATAATACCCGCTATATGAGTATAAAAACTGGTTGTGTTAAATACTGTACTCAAATGATTTACGAAATCAAGGATTTGACTTTGAAAAAGGTATTGATCAACTAATTCATTTTAACAGGAATCGGATATTTTTTAAAAAGTTCTCAGATTCAAGCAAATTCAGAGTGCGTATGTAACACTTTAAAGTTTCTGAGAGCGTTCCTGTTTTAAGATTGTTTCACAAGAAGTTGGAAGCCACCGTCTCTGGTTTCCTCGGAAATATGCAACGGAAAAGCGGAAAGGAATGTTAGTTGCTGAGAAGTGCTTGGGGTAAATTAACCTAACAATGAAATATTCAAGGGCCGTTTCATGAAACATTTTTTTATATTAATACCGGAGATGTAACTTTATGCACCGTACTGCGGCTATTGCATGAGACCCCATTCCTATTATTTCCCGGTAATATATTTTCATGACCTCTTTACTGATGATCTTTTTTACCGTCTAGGCGATTCGAATATATGTTAAGGACACATAATCTATTGAAGATAAAAAAATACAAACAAAAATAGGTTTTAAAATAATTATCACAAAGTGGTGAAATATGAAAGTATGTATTTACTGTTATGAATGAACTTTGTTACAAAGTTTAAACAGCTGATAAATTTCTATAATAGTATTAAACCCACTTGAAGATTGTACAATCATCGGTTACGAAATCAATCGATTCACTCTACTTTATATATTCTATACCTACTATAAATAATCAGATCAAATTTTCCATTTTTGGCTTACAACACACCTATCTATTTTAGAGACTATGAAGAACAAAAGAAGCATTTTGATCATTGGTCTATGTGTGTGTCTTTGTTTCTAAAGAACAGATGGGCCTGATTTTATTTTTTCTCACAAAAAAACATAGTCTATGCACATTAGGCGATAGGGTTTTCTGTAGCTCCATCATCATTTACGTAAACTTATTTGTTTGTTTGTATTAAGTCATTAAAAAAAAGTTATGAAAAGAAGAAACTTTATTAAATATAGCTCCAATATACTTTTTTTGGTAAAATATGGTTATCTCTATTTCACGGGTAGTAAAATATAACCTGAAAAAATAAAATATTAGTGAAGATGCATTAAGAAATTATTACTCTAATTATTATACGGGCTTTAGCTGTTAATATAAGGTAAGTCATAAGTGACTGACGAATGACGTCAGTGAGAGAGTGGGCATACAATTTTTTTTGTTATAAATTAATTTCTTACTTTTTAAACATTCATCATCAATATTCCTAGTAATTGTTAGGATTTTAAAAATTTATTTTATACTTTTTATAATGTATTGATATATTATTTTAATTTAAGCAATCACCTACAGGAGCATTAATTAATGGTGATAAACATAACTTTATTTAAGAAAAAATGATTAATTAATATTAATTGGAATTATTAATTAAACTGAACCTTTTCTGCGTGGAAGTGGTCAAGAAACAACGAATATGGCATAGCCCTCGTAATGGGTTCACCTTTAACCCCAGGCCAAGTGTTGACAGTTTTCAAAACATTTAAATTTTTCATTTAATTGTATTTGGATCAGAGTCCTTTTTGAAAATTAAATCATCAAAACAGGACCTTGTTGGCAACCAGATATAACGTTTTAGATAATTTTTATTCATATCACATACTGCCTTAGATTGTTTTATTTTAATCATGTGGATAGAGATTTCTTGTAAAACCTGATTTGGGTAACTGATCGAGGGTATACATATTCTGAAAGAAAACGGATCCTTAGGGGTGAGAGTTAAGGTAAGGTTAAAAGGGGTTATGGTAATTCAACTAAGTAAATGTTTACATAAACTTTTCCCATTAACTGCCGGAGTAAACACACTCTTTATTAATTCCGTATCATATTTCAATTCTTTTTTTCTTCGCCTGCCCAAGATACTCAGAATGTTCTCAGTATACCATATTTTGTCACGTGGGCAATCTTATGTGTTTTTTTTAGTAAATAACTTCTAGCTTATACTATCCATTTACGATTTAAGAAACAAGCGAGAAGCTTGTTTCTTTCACTTTAAATTAAAAAAATAAAAGAGGACTAAACACATCTTTATCAACAATAAAAAAATAAAAATATTGGAACCTTAAACATTCATAAAAGTGAAAAGTTCTGACATTCTAATGCTATTCTTTCACAAGTGGGAGGCCAATCTAAGTTCGGAGTTCCCTACTAAATGTAAATTTAGGTAAATATTATGAATAGGATTGGATGTGTTCAAGATGTTATTTTACGGTAAGTTTAATTTTTGTTTCATTTTTTATCACTTAATTTATATCTCTGTACACATGGTGTAAATGTGCTCTCTGATCTCTGTTACCTATGTAAATATATGACAAAATGCAATATTATACAACACAATTATTTAATGAAAAAATCATACAAAACAATTTAATTTCGTAAGTAGAAGTATGTTCATACATTGGTTCTTGAACCAGAATTATAATTAATTTAGGCGTTTTTAAATAAATAAATTTAATATCCATTATAATAAACGAAAAATATTCTATCTACTTCTGTTCTGTAAGTTTCTTTTTTTTTTTTATCTACGTTTTATGTATCCCCATTTGCTTTTAATAGGTGTGAATTATCTTAATTTAAATAAATTGAGTTTTCTTTATTTATACTATACATTATACTGCAATTTTTTAATAGTATGTTTAAAATTTTTTTTATTATTTATGTTATGATATAATTATTTTGTCTACTTTCTTTTTTTTTTGTCCATAAATGTGGTATGAATGGATACCAAGAGCGCTGAGGCTTATTGCGTTTGATTTTATTATTTAATTAAAAAAAAAAGAACAAATCATCAGTTATCTTTTTTACCTGTTTTCATTATTTTCTCTATTGATAACTACAGTGATAAAATATCGGAGGATTGCTTTTGTAATAACAAACCACGTTTTTATTTAGTTTTACAAAACCTATTAGAAAAAAAAAAGTTCCACTTGACCAAATCAGATACGTTTCTGACTCAAATTCTACTCTTGCTATTGCCAGTCAAAGCTAATTGAGAATTTGATTGTTACCAACAATAACCAAGGATCTTCTACGAGACCATGTACTTTTGCAATTTCTCAATATTCATTTCAGTAATAAGTACGTTTACGTCTGAGTACGGTTTTACTGTTCGTTGAGCAAGAGAAAGAGCGCTATTTAAATGGAAACGTTCTTTTCGGAAGACCAGATATGTTCTCTTGACGAATAACTCTTCCTCTCTGTTCTTCGTGGTATCTGAATTCTTTGAATACACTCTCTTCGATCATTTCGAATGCCCAAGCAACTTGCCTGATCAGAAACTGATTTTGTTTTGTTTGCAACAATCCACACATAGGGTATTTTATCAACCTGTTCTTGTGCAGAAACAACTCATATGGTCCAATCATTAAATATATAATAACTATAAACAAAGTGTTTTCAAATCAAATTTTTGCAACGAACTATGGATAATTCTTAATTGGGATTCAAGATCCAAACTCAACAGGTTGAAATATTTAAATATAATATTTTAAAATAGAAGTAGAGAATGTCATCATACGACAAATCTACAAGTAGAAAAGAAATCTTATAAAAATAAAGTACATAGTTTCGGACGTAAGTTTCCAATCAGGAAGTTTGATGAATAGAGGGAGTGAAATTGATCATACCCGAGCTAAAATAGTGGAAATCCCATGGTGCTAGTTGCGTGACCGCTTCAACTATCCACCTGACGCCTAGAGAAGTTGTAAGCATGTTCTCAACACTATAATTAGGGCTCTTACAACCACTGATTGTCTTCACATTTCAAAACTATAATCTCTAAACATCAAACACTACCTTTTGAAAACACTGGTTTCTGAATACGAAAAAACACAAATGCAAGTGTAGTTAGATCAATAATTTAAATATTTTTCATGGGATAAGGCATTGTTATAATTATCTCAAGGGGTAAGTTCTGTTCAAATAGTAACTTTATCACTTTTTCGTTCATATGAATATTTTTTAATTGTGAGAGATTTAACTGCCCATCCTTATGATTGTCTTCCCAGCAACAACTAACATTAGTTAAACAATATGATACTATTTTTCTGTGATGTACACATTGTTCATGGAGTCTGAAAGATATAAGTAAACTTAGTTGTTCATAGGCATAGGTTTCTATCAAGAGGAATTAATAAATTTAGGTTATAACGTATTACAACCGTCCAAACATTTTGTCTGTATACAAATGGAATGTGTCAGTATCATATATTCAGCTAATCTAAGTGATTCACATTTCGATTTTGGAGGCTGTTGACGTTACTTCAGATATCTTCAAATGACACATTAGGAAAATATAAAGAAATGTACTATCGTTAATTGATTAAATGAACTCAGGATAATGGCAGTCGATCACTGTTCTACTACAGATATCTCATTTTTCTTTTGATCTGTAAGACCAAAATAAAGTTTGAAAAATGGGTCCTGTATAAGACGAACGACCCGAAATAAGACCAACAACCCTTAACAAAAGACACTTAATGAATTCCGTATGTATGCATTACCATTCCACAGAGATCTGTCTCCCTTTTGGCCAGGTTGGCATTCATTTTTTATAAGAGAACAAAAGAAGGGGTAAGTGAAAAGGAATTAATAAAAGCTGAGAGGATGATTTTAACATGAGTTGTTAAGGAGTAGGAAGATAGAGGGGTGACAAGACGCGGCTTACAATAGCCAAGAGCAGAAAAAGGATAAAGCTTGATTAATGTGTGCCGTGCGGTGAATAGTGCCCTCGCTCTGAGGAACCATTAGTAGGGGCTGTTAAAACATGTGTTAAATTCATCCTGTCCTAGCTGTACCTCCCCCCGGGGTAGTGCTGTAGTGGTGGGCTTAAAGCGATTCGCATCGGATCACCATTAACCCTCACAGTCAATTAGTGGCTGATAAAGACATTATCTGCCCGAATCAATATCAGAACAAAACTCACTCTTTTCTACACTACTCCCTCGCTGTAACGTCACTCCATGTAAGGTAATCTTTTCAAAGTAAGATGAGGATGTCTGTCCGAGGGAGATACAGGTGCAGGCAAAATTAATTTAAATTTAAATTGTACAAAGAGTTGATGCACCACACGAATATACATGAATATCCAATTGATATATACTGATAAACTATATTTATAAGTATGTATCAAACCTCAAACATATCATATTAATGTATCTAACTTTCATTGTCTATCAAAGTGCATTAGACAATTTACATAGTCAAGTGCTAACTAGATTAACTTGAGAGAATAATAGAGCAACCAGAGTTCAACCTTCTCTCTTGCTCCAATTGCACTCACTAGTGTTTTTTTGTAAAAACGAAAATCAAATTTAATCCTTCTTTATTGACATTTACAACTGTATTTACGTTTAGATCCAACAAGTAAATTTTATATTAGATTATAATAGTATGATACAGACATGTGGAGAAACTACCCGTTGGTAGCAATCGAATAACATTTCTATATTAGAAGGTCATGAGGCCATCTTCTTTTCAATCACCTCGGAGGATCGTTACAGAATCGTTAGTTGATAATCGAAGTATTCATGTCTAGTTCGGTCATATTTGGTACATAAAGGTCTTTATGGATAATTTTATTTGTGACAAAGTTAGGAGCATTGAGTATTTTACGAAGGAATTTGGAAGGTAAGGATGTGGTACGCGAGGAATTCGAAGGTTTGATGGAGTCCCAAAGTTGAAATCCATTTTTCTACATTTACCTTATAATATTCATGTTGGTAAGTCTTTTGTAATGGATTACAGACCGTTTATATAAGTGCTATAGTAGTCGGAGACAACGTGAAGTTTCCTTGGGTCTTGTTTAATTATTAAAAACATTAATAAGTGTACTGTAGGACAGTCGGTAGGATCACGACGGAGGATAAAAGCGGTTTGATGGGATTTATTTTAATCTTCTATAATGATTCTTGGGAATAATATTTTTCATGATATTCGCCGTAATTATTTTTCATGTCTTTTTTTTTGGTGAAATGAATTTTCAAAACTGTATCTCGAGAATTATTGAACATAGAGAACTCTATCCAGGCTCAAATCAAAGTTCGTTAAATGTACTATCAATTACTTTACAATGATATTTCAGGTAATAGTAAAACTTTAGAAGTTTTTTGTTATTAAGCCTAAAAATATACGGCGGTCCTACAGAAATAATTGTGATATTAGGACTCAGCCACCTCGGGAAGCTGTAAACTTTTTTATATCGTATTTTTAAAATAATTTGACATTATAATCGGTTGACAGAAATTATGTTACCAACCAGCATTATGTTTTAAGCTATTTGTGCTGGACTAAAGTGCTAAATACAAACACAATCATAGACGAAAATTTAAATTTATGAATTCAACTAGATATCCAATCGAGTAAGAAAAATAATGTTAAAATATTAAATAATCGTTGCTGTGAAAGATAAAATTATTTTTATTGAAAACTTTATTATACATTATGTAATAAGCGGAAAATTATAAACTTTCCAAAGTATTGATTTTATAAATTGCATTATTTACTTAAATTAGCCTCTGTAAATGTTAAACTTTACTAGAAATACTCACCGTTTCCTAGAATAGTGGTTCCTGGTTATGCTATTTTTAAACAACTGAGGGATGGGGTTTGGTAAAGAAATAGTTTATTGAGACTTTGCTTTTTACAACGGTGGTGTCAATAACAAAAGAAAAGAGGTCTGTAAAACCCTTCTATCAAATGATGACGGCGTCAGCAACCAGTTGCAATTTGCTCTTGATAGCTGAGGCGTTGATTCTGAGATGGTCTGAGCCGATGTTGATTGGAGATCAGAGAGAGAGATGGGGGATATAGGTCAGGGGGAATTCACAGATAGATTATAGTGTAATGATCAGCTGTGAGAAGTCATTCACAGATGAAGGGATATAAATTGTACATAATGTCAGGAATATATGAGGTAATTTAATATTTACAAATAGCCTTTAAATAACGAGAAAAAAGTAGATAATTCTAAAATGTTGTGTAAGCTTTGATCTCGAAAATTTCTTCGGACAGTGGATTAATTTTTTTGTTATAAAATTTATTTCTAAAAAATCACAAAATTATTGTGTATAATGAGTGAACATGCACTCTGATTGATAAAATCTGATTGAACCAAAATTGGTAGAACCCCGATGATAGTTTTACATTTTTAAGCGTTCTGAATGAAAGGTTTGAAACTTGTGTCTGAAGATTAAAATGGAAAGATAGTTATCCATTCCATAAGGATATCAGGAAATATTATATTTGGATCATAGCAGGAATTAATGTATTTTTTTTTACATTGGGTTTGGTGGGTATAGAAATTCTACTGTTCAGTTATTCCCTAAAGACCATGTATATAAATAGATGGATAGAGGTACACTGGCTTCCTATGTTAAATAATCCTATGTGCTTGATGTTCAAATAGCTGGAGGCTGTGACATCTTCCATCAGTTGTACCAACTTGAAATAACCTATTCTCATAATATTGATTGCAATTATTATTACAAAATATTTGAAATTTTAGTAACAACTCTGAGTCACAAAATAAAATATGTACAACTTTATATATCCATAATGATGAAGGTTCAGTCAGAAAAATTCAACTAAGGAAGATTGTATTGGTTAGTAGAAAGGTGAGGCCTGAAATATATTACTTTTTGTTATAATATAAATTCTAATTGATTTGTTTTGTATAGAGCACCACATGGGGAATAGAATAATAGTCTTTAAGGTGTGGTGAAGGTGAAGTGATTATATTTTCACCATGGGAGGGGACAATGCGATGCGTTGTGAATCCTCAGCTCCAATATTCACTCGGACCCCAAGAAGAAGGCGGGTAATGGCTCTTCCAAGTGGAACTGTTCATTAGCAAACAGTTGTCGGTTTGTCTCCGTCCCGCCAAAGTTTGGGGCTGAAATACTACCTGTAACCCTCTCAGCATATTCCACTAATTAAGGTATGAGCTGTTCCATGAAAAAACTCGTTTCTTCCTATCCTCACCGTCCTCAGCCTTTCTGAGCACCATTATCACCCACATTGTTAGAAACTAGTATGAAGAACAAAACGGAATTAATTATGTTATTTAATGTAAACTCAATTAACACCCGTCTATTTGGTATAACCAAGAAGCAAGGTCTTAACATATCTATTCTGTTTAATTCTTGTTAAAATAAATTGCATACCTTTAAAAGTAATTAAAGAAATGTTTATTTTTCTATAAGCCTAGTGATGTTGTGGCTCCTAAGTGGAATAAAATATTTTTTTCTTTATTTATGCTAATATTGATCGGATACTAACCCATTCTTCTCTCATTTCTGGTAGTCAATATTAAATATTATATTTAAGTATAGTTTGGTCTTTCAACTTAATCCTAAAGTTAAAAATTGATCTCAAATTGATTTTCTTATTTTTTCCCTCCTGAGTCATAATTTTTTTTATTTCAGTGTTCTCTCTGAGAGTTACCTCCAGGAAGTTTTTTTTCTATTACTGGCTTTATTATCGGAATTATTAAGAACCGATTTCCATCAATTGAAGTAATAGGTTCATTGAACCATCAAAATTTTCTATTCATGGAGATATAATAAATGCCTCCGAGGTATTATGAACTTTCTCAATGCCACCTTATTATTGAACCCACCTTAGCTGGAATTACTTACGGTCATTACTTTACTTGTTTATTAGTAGTTAAAGTTTGATGAAGCGGCCTAACTTACGGATTTATTACTTCTAATAAAATAAAAAACGGTAAAAAAAGAGTATTATACTCCATCACCAACGTTCATAAAATTTAATAATGTGCGATAACTTATTGGAGGGTACAGTAATTCTTGCTAACATGAACTTTATGAGCCAAGGGAAGACGTTTAAAGACAATAACTACTATTATATCTTAGTGACATTATTGATCTGATTAGGTTGGGGAGATAAATTATTTACGAGGGCATTATAAGGTTTAAATCGGTGGCCTCCTTCGACGGGACAAACAAATGATCACTTAGAGCCTTTATCGTGGTCGCTATTAAATGATGGCTTAAAATATAGATCGTTAGACAGAACAAATTCCCAGGGCGGCAGAAGAAGGCCCCCTATCTCTTTTCCATTATAAGGCACCGTTCCATTACCCCCCCCCCTATCGCTCCTATGTAGGGGTGAGCTTTTTCATGGCTGTCTTGGCCGAACAGCCGAGGGTCCTCGTTGTCATCCATTGACCGAGTGTCATATGAGGAAAAGGATCGAAAACATGTTTCACAGAAAGTTGATGTCTGTCACCTCTCATAGCTCTGTCTGTGTCTAAAACAATTCATCAGAGGGCTTCTCCCAAGACTATTTGAAATAAGAGGAAAAACAGGAATAAGAGCTGAAAAGTGTCACTAGTGACTTCACAGATGGTAAACTTGGCTTTAGCTTTATTTTCCTGCTTCTATGCGAGTGTTTGTTGGAAATTGGTGTCAATAAATAACAATATGGATGATTTTCATGTAACAATATTCAATATGGAAACGGGTATTTTCATCCTTGAATTTTCAAGAACGTTGAGATTTACAAAAAAGAAAATTGATAAATCATATTTTGAAGTCTCTTGGTATTAAAAATTCCTAATTAAAAAAAAAATAGTAAGTTACTTATTAAGCTAGAGAATAGAGTAAAATCGCAATTGAATGGAAAATTAAATTTAAGTTTAAATATATGGAACATGGAAGCATTTTACGGACGGTACAAATTGTAAAATGTCAAACTTGAACGATGATGTAAAGACAATTTTTTTCCTCTAACCGTTAGACATATTTTTTAAATACAAAGTTTTTTTTTTAATTCATTGATATACCCATTTAAAATTAATACATTAACAGGACAATATTTTGATTTATTGTGTACATTGAAACCATGCATTGTTCATTTATTGGTTTGTATTTCCCACGGAAGGTGGATGAGGTACCTGACAAAAAAGTATGTTGATTTACTGTTTGAAAAAAAAAATAATCATATCGATAAAAATTCAGGTAAAGGAAACTTTAGGCTAGACATCTGTTTGCCCGCCAACCTACCACTCATCAATAGGTACTGTCCACTAACCGGAGTGAATATGAGGATTCCACAGGCTTTGTATTCGGCTCCTTTGTGTGCTTCACGATTCATCATCCCTTTATTACGATTTTTTTAGTGTCAATTGCAATTTCAGTTTACTTTGAAGCCATTCGGGTTTGTTTGCGATCGTTTCAACAGTTTGTTCTGAATGCATTATTATGTTATAGTTGAAACTTTGATGAATGAACTATGATTATTATTGTAGATTGTTCTACAAAACTTTATTCGTTACTTTTAAAAAGATAATATCAGTAATAAAACTACATTTTTAACAACTTTGGTTGGAATTTAAGTTTTTACAGTGATTCAGATCAATAAATCAACTTCGAAACATAAAACTACCCATAAAATCATCCATGAAATAAAACAGACCGGTGGTTATTGGAACTATATCTCTCATTTAAATATACATAATTTGAATTCTTGTTTGAAACTGGTTTATTTATCAAATATAATGCAAAATATTCATTAAGTCTCAACCTGTTTATTTTCTTATTATTCCATTCCTACGCGTCGGCCCTTCTGGTCATTCTCAAGGATAACTGATTCTAAATACCAAAGCTACAATGTTGCCGAAAAATTACAGGCAATTTTATTTATTTATTTTATCTTATCTAAAATAACTAATTAATTTTTTTTAATATTACTTTATAATACAACCTTATAATTCTTTATAAGCTTATATTAGAAAGTGTGAATTAGATAAGAAATAGGTTGATAAACTAAAATATAATTTGATAAAGCCAGAACAACCAGCAATTTTTGGTCAACGTTGTAGTTGTAATATTTAGAATATGTTATCCTAGAGAAAGCCGGAATGGCCGATACGTAGGAGTGGAATAATAAGAAATTAACAGGTTGAGACATAATGGATATTTTTTTTGTCATAATTGATAAAAACACTTAGTTTAAGTCATTATATTTTATATGTATGACTCTTTACCTTGGATAAAGAAGGATCAGGATACATTTTTTTTGTTTAAGGTCATTATTAATATGTTTTATCGTCTATTACAGAATAGTTTTGGGTGAAACTTGAAGATAATGTAGTTTTTGGTCATGAAGAGATAAGAATAACCAAGATAGCTTCCTTAAAATGTTGGGAGGTTAAGAAAGAGGAAGAGTATATACAATTTTAAACGTTGGACAACTATATTCTAACTATTCTAAAGTTTAAATTATATAGTTTTTTTTTGTTTTAACAATAGTAATTTTAGTAACAGTTTCACATACTTGAATATCAATATATGTGTTAGTTTATCTGTCCTTAGTTGTGTCATTTTGATTTATCATTATCAGTATATTGTGTATTCTTTGATTTATCAAGACTTCTTTTTAATAAAAGTGGAATATCCAAATCTAAAAACTAAAAAAAAAAATATTGTTTACAGTGTTATTGGAATAATAAATAGATTTTTTGTACCTAAAACAGTTAATTATTCGATTTAATAACAAAAGAATTTTAATAAACTATAAGAAACCGACTGTCTTAAAAGAATTTCCGAGTGAATGATTCGCAAAGAAAATGTTTTTCTAATTAGAGGTGTGATAAAGCACTGAAGGTTCGGTTTCAGCCAAAAGCGAACTGATCTTGCCATTTATCAAGCCAGTGGCCCATTGCCAGCACTTAGGAGGGACTTCATATAAATCAAACATTCACAAAGGAACGAATTGTGATGATTAATTTCTTATTTTTATACGCACCCATTGAATTATTATTCCAAAGGTTATAAAGTATTTTGTCAACCCTTACATTATTAAATTACCTTTTGTGTTGAATTCATTCATCCACTGGTCTTTAGTAGGATTTTGTTTGTAACATATTTTTCAAAAACTTCATAAATTAGGATAAACTTAATAAACTTGAATACATCTAAATTTTGTGAATGTTATAATAAAATATGATTGGAATTTATAAAAGTAAAGTAGAATGTTATAATTAATATTCAGTTATTTTCATTTTTTTTTTCATTCATGAAATCAAATAGTACAAAAATATTTATTAAGCAACAACGTTTTGCTCCCCTTTTCCAGGCTTCGGGGCAAAAACAAGATTAAAAAATCTAAAAATATTGTGGAAAGGATAAGAAGATGACATGAAATATGAATTAAACAGTATTGAGGCTTTAACATGTTATAATATTTAATGTTATATCCCAGGCAACAATAAGAAATCTACAAAAATGAGCAAAGTAAATAAAATAAAATAGGAATAAGATGTAAAAAAATTAATATAAATTAAAAAAAATACAGTGATAAATATTGGGCATAAAATGAAAATGTGGAGTGATATCAAACAGAACAATACAAGAAACGCGAAAAAATGTAGTTACACTAAGAGAGAGAAATACTTTTTTATCTATGCTGCCTAAATACATTAGGTTGCTATCCCACACAGCATACTTATCAATCCGTAATCGGACATATATAAATTACACATAAATAAAAATAAAAAAAGGAAATAATGTAGGAGTAAATATATAAAGGTGCAAAAGAAAATAAAGAACAAAGGGGTGTGAATACTTTAGCATATAAAAAAAGGATAAAATATACTAAATAATAAAAATAAAGATAAAACAATGAAGACAAAGAAAACTAAGTTGAAAAGAAATACAGAGGTGTTTATATATTATGTAATATTTGTGTAAGACATGTAAAGTCATTGTAATGCAATTAATGTAAATAAGAGGTAAAAATATGAGATGAAAATAAAGTGCAGTTTAATCAAAAAAATAAATCTGGAAAAAGAATAAGTAATTTTATTTCTAAAATTCAAAAAGATGAAGAAGAAATAATAACAAAATTAAAAGAGAAATGGTTTAAAAAAGAAAAGGGGATAAAAAAAATAAGTATGGAATGAAAGAAAAATTAATTGAGCTTAATTAAGCTTAAGAAAGTAGATAAAATAAATACGAATACGTTGATAAGACAGAAAAAAAAATCATTTATCTTGGGCGTGTTCTGAAGATAATACTGGCAATACCCACTAGCATTACCTTCTCTTTTGGGCTTTCCCAGCATAGGATCCCTTAGCTAAGATTAACTCTATCCTACGGTTCAATCTATGGTTGTTTAGTTGTTTTAAACATTATGGTGTAAAATCTATAGGTTATCAACGAGATTATGTACGTATCAATTGTATGTACATTTATCTTTGAAAAAAAAGGATTGTAGAGATAGAGAAATGCTTTATTCATTCATACTGCCCAAATACATCGGGTTGCTACATAACACATCATACTAATCAATCCGTGATGGGACATATATAAATTACATATTTTTACATGATATAATAAAATAGAAAGAAACTTTTTTTTTTCTCCACAGTTTTCTTTTACAATAAATTCCAGTTTTCTCACTAAACTCAAATATTTCAATTTATTCCTTTTTTTCTTTCCCTTTCTTGTCCCTTCCATTTCACAATTTTTATTTTATCTATATTAGACATCTATAAGAAATCCTTGTTTGGATAAAAAAGAGATAGCGAAGAATTCGAGATATCAGTTACTTTTTAACAGTGACAAATGACCGATGAGAATTCCACAAGTTTGAAAATACATAATTTCTAATATATTTATATATTTCGAGCTAGAATATCTGTTTTTAAAAAAAAAAAAAAATTAGTTGCATCTACAGAAAATCGTTTGTGGAATTACAATCAATAGTTTAGTTGTGAACCGTCAATAGCACTCAATTACTATTCTCGATAGGCTGTTACCTTAAGCTGGTTGGTGTAATATAATCACAAGTGGGATATTACTGCCGGCCTTATGGGGCAGTAAAGCGTGATTGTAACGGCCATTGAACCGAACCAAAATGTCATTGAAATATCGAGATGAGGTTTGTACCATTGTATTACATGAAAGGGGTAATTACCAGTAATCAAACTGGGATCTTTACGGTCTAGGACAAACGGGATCATAGGAACTAGAGCTAATCAAAGAGATTAGATCCACACTCCAAGAATCATAAAGCTATGTGTCCACTTGAGAGTTTTTCTCTCTTGAGAGCCCCTCGAGGGCTGTTTGTACACGCTAGTGGATACTGCCTGAAAAAGAAGGCTCACCAACCAATCCTCCTATATTTTTTCCTCCCAGTTATCTGAAAATATGAAATATCTGCGTAAACATATTTCTATGAAAGACTTAATAAGGAATTAATTTTTAGTACATTTAGTTTTCTTACTCCAATTAATTTCTTGTTTCAAAAAAGACTTTATACACATCTTGAATTTATTTATTTTTTGGGGAAGAATGGTTAATATTTAGGTAATCAAGTAATTCCCCTCTCAATTGGTCTACTACATAATCTTCTGGCAATTTAAACTGAGATTTCTTTTCAAATCAAATTGTAATTTTTGTCCTTACTTGCCTTATCATCTAATTAAGGATAGTGTCGTAATCAGGTTAAATTTTTTATGTGCAGTAAAATCATTTTTGGTCATTTGTTTAATTTTTTTGTGTGTGGCACGATTATCTCTGGCCGAAGTTGTTATTTTTAATTTTTTTTTTGTTTAGTCGGAGTTTGGATTCCAATGTCTCAGTACCAAATCGGGTTACCTTTGTACATAAGTTGCCAATTTTTTTTTTTTATACGGGTATTTGAAATGCGAACTTTTTTTTTTATTCCCTCCAGAATAAAAAAAAAAAATTTTATCGGGCCTGCATTAGCGATGAGAATGTATGTATTCATTTTTCAAAGATTATACAGATAATAAATTAAAATTAGAAGGTTCCTATGAAAAAATGAGACCTTCTAATTTTAATTTATTGGTTATTATATGATTAATTCGAAATCTATACAATCCTGGTACATTATAAATACTCTCTGCAATTATGATTAAATTATGAAACAAGACAAACTAAAAAAAATGAATAAATATGTAATAATAAAATCTCTCTCGGACTAATATTAGTGCAAATATAGTAAGGAATCATTGTATTGGTCTGAGTAGGGAAAGTTGTAAGGAAAGGCGTTTGAGTGGACACATGAAATATATTTATATTTTTTATTGCATGTAACATTCCCTAACTATTTGTTTAGAAGATATTATTGCTCAATTTAGGACCTGATAGCTAACTGAGCTGAGGCGACGAGGGTCCCAGAGAGCTTGGTTCAGAAGGTTGTGAGTTCGATTCCCACCTGGTTCAGTAAAAATGTGTTTCGGGGCGGCACCAAGAAATGAATCTTGAGTTCCTCCTGGGACTGGGGTTTTATAAATCCTCAATAGAGATGAAAAAATAGCAATGAAAAACTAAAAAAGATTAAATTAGTAAAAATTAGGATGCACTATCTTTTAGATTGGAGATACAGATATGCACATGACAATACAACATGTTATGACCGACCTATATGTAATTTTACTTTTCACTTTTTAAAACTTCTATAGATGAGTAGGTTAGATCACAAAATTGAAATCACAAGGGTACAAAGCCCTAAGCCAACACTTGCCTTCCTACTTATTCTGTTGCAGGTGACATTAATAAAGCCCTTCACGTAGGCAGCGACCCCCCCCCCCTCTGCAAAGGCCAGATTTAGATGAATCCTTAATATCCGCTGCTACGAGATGCGCGCTCGAGTGTAGGCACTTATGAGAAAGATACCCAGATGGAATCCAGGACCTAGATTCCCTCTCAGATATGGCTTAACTTCGTGCCGGCTTACATAAATTCATGCTTCGCCTTGAGATAAAGACATAAAGATTGTGAAGACGCCTCACTCTTTTTTTTCACCTTTTTCTTTTCCGTTTTCTACCCTCCAGTCCTGGCGACACCTGCACAATCACGTCTCTCTGAAAACATTTCATCTTTTAGCATATCGACAATTCGTGAATACAAATGAAAATCGTACGCTGCATACATTTGCATATATATTAAAAATAAATGAAAAATAAACTATATGTACATGTGTATTGTTTAAATATAGATGTATTTTAGGAAATATGGCGTTACGCGTCTGTTTCCCTCTGCTTCACAAGTCACAGCCGCTGGAAATATGTAAAGAGGGCAAGATGATCTTAGTTGCCGTTCGTCTTTCGTAAAGACTTTACAAATTATATCTGTAAAACAAAAAGAAATAGTAATTATTGTGTCACCATAATCTGGTCTTTAAACATAACTTTTATGTGTCTAAAATAATAAATTATCATTTTTTTTTATTTCAATAATTTTTCTTTATCACTAAAAATTGGGTTTCTCAAAATTCCTCGATTAGTTTTCAGTATTTTTCCCCTTATTTTTAATAATTCGTTGATGTACATTACATTGCACTTTCGGAACTATATTTTCAACGGAAATGCACGTTTTAAGATCACCGATTTAAAATTATAAAGTCTCACAAATTTGTCTCTGTGCGTGAAATTTTGTCGTAATTAAACTTAATCACTCTTAATAAATATA
>NW_027107855.1:195699-203954 GCF_000696795.3 Halyomorpha halys | reverse complement strand
TATATATATATTACATTACAAACTAATTATTATTTTATGTTCATGGAACGTAACGATTGTAAAACATTAAGTAGCAGACTTTTCAGGTAGATTCACTGTCGATCCCTGGCAAATGAAATCACCAAATCATTTTTCTACACAAAGCCGATCCAATCTCCTCGAAATATTGGTTCAGAAAGTTTATTAGTATTGAATGACCAGAATAAAATGAGGATTGTAATCTTTTTATGATTAAATGGGAGCAATAAAATTATATACTTTCTCTCGCTAAATTTCCTATCACACTAATTATTGATGCGTTTGATTAAACAGTTCACGTTAATTTGATTTCTAAAAATGAAAGCCCCTTTTACATGAGGGAGGTCCTGGCTGGTTAATTGGAATTTACACGCTGTTTGGGAAAGATAACTACTGAGGAGAATTTAATTGAATATTGCTCACATTTTCCAACAACGTTACGCTGCCCTATTACCTAATGAAAAAAAAAAAGTTGTAATAGGATTTTATTATTAATAATATTTACTATTCTGTTCGTATTAACATTTTTAATTACATTAAATTGTTTTCTGTTAATAAATCGCCCTAGAACAAACTGCAGCATGTTAAAAAAAAAAAAAAAAACTTATGTATCACTTATATGAATTCCATTTTCAATATCATTTATACTTATCAATGTAACTTATAACATTATCATATGAATATAAAGTTATTAAAATAAATATATTTTCTTTTACACTCCAAGGTAAAATAAAAGTATAATAATACATTAATAATGGAAATGTTTTCCAAAATATTTTTTTTTAAAATAATTTATTTGTTTTTATTTACAACTGTATAAAAATATATACAACAAATAAATTTGCTGTAGGTGACATAGTGACATGATACGAACATGTGGAGAATCTACTCATTGATAGAACTCCAATAAAATTTCTAGAGGAGAAGATCCCGAGGCCATCTTTTCTCCAAAATTAAAAAACAATAATGTAAGAGAAGAGTTGTGAAAATTCCAAATAATATTTAAGCTACTTTGCTGTTATAAAATCAATTATAGGTTTCTTGAATATTAAAATACATATGTTATGTGTAATGATCATGCTATATATTATGTATTATATAATATATATTGTCTTATGTTATATATTACATAACATAGTATGTAATATTATAAAATTAAAATTATTGAATATTTGTGTTAGCTTGTAGTTAATCGAGAGCGTACAAAGTACTGAATGAACAGTTTTTAAAAAAATTTATTGGGAGTGTAGTTGAATTCTCAGAATATTCCATTTTTTTTTGTTTTTAATTTAATTCTATAGTTCCATTATCAGTTTATATATCCATTAGGCGTGGTTAAAATTGACAACTACTATAATTTTCATTCATAACAATAAAACTAATTGCATTACTTTTATTTGGTGAATCTACCGAACAACACGATGATGATAATGAAATGAAACTAATCGTTATTTAGAAAATAACCTCGTTAATATCTCTTATCTTAATTACATCTCAACAATTTCATTGGGGATTAGAAAATTTTTCGTAAGCATATTTTGGCCAGTGAGTAAGGAAGTCTAAGCGTAACTAATAATCACATTTAAGGGATTTATAAATAAAAAAATATAGCAGTTAACTTAAACTTAAATTGCTTTCTTAACTATCCATTCAATCATAAATTTTTATTAAATCAATATTTTAAATATTAAGATTAATATAATAGAGTTAAAAAAACAACTCTGTTTTCCACCGAACCTCATAAAGTGGGTATCCTTAATTGAAGAAATAATTCCGTAATTGATCTAGCCCGAACCAGAAATCAATCCTTCCATTATAAACTCCCTACCCATCAAAACCCTCTAGTTTCTAACCTTAATTCTTCTTCTATTCATTTCAATCCTCCGAGGCGCCTGAAAAGAATATGGCCATCTTCGAGACCTTCTAGTGTAGAAATATGATTTTAGTGCTACCAATGGGTACATGCCTGTATCACTCCATTTTGATCTTCCAATTCAAATTTACTTAATGTATTTTTATGTGATTGTATTAATGTATTATTATTGATATTTACAACTGTATACACATATATACAACAAGTAAATTTGCTGTAGGTAACATAGTAACATGATAAAAACATGTGGAGAATCTACCCACTGATAGAACTCCAATAACATTTCTAGAGAAGAAGATCTCGAGGCCATCTTCTTTTCAGACGCCTAGGAGGATTATAAGGTAATGAAGGAGAAGCCAGGTTAGAAACAAGTGGATTTGGGTGGTTGAGAAGTTTATTATGGAAGGAACGGTATCTGGTTCTGGCCAAATCGGCAACATATGGAATATTGAGGTCCTGATGGATGACTTGATTTGTGACAAAGTAAGGAGCATTAAGGATTTTACGGAGGATTTTGGACTGTAAGGATTGGATTCTGGAGGAATTTGATGGTTTAGTGGAGCCCCAAAGCTCAACTCCATATGTCCAGTCGGTAATTTAATTATGAAATTCTTTCATAGTTTATATTTATTTATTTTTTTTTTACTTTTAATAAAAATATGAATTTTTTTTTTCAAATATGGAAAATTAAAGATACTTAAAAGAAGATTTTTTAAAATATTTGTCAGACTATTTTAATGAGCATAACACCGAGCTGATTTGTAATCTACTGATAAAACCATATTTAATTTCACTTTTGTACGACTTTTCGTTTTTGAGCTAGGCTGACTATATTCCCAAAGATCATTTTGCAAGACTTGGATACTTAGACTCGGAGGACTTCGTAAACATGTATTGCAGTTGAAAACTTCCCAATACCAAAATTCCCAATACTCTCCCTTAATATATTTTATATTCATAGGAAAGTGGAAGTAAAAATGGAATGTAAACAAATCATTTTTAATTATGATAATGTATTCTAAGGAGTTATAAAAAACAACTAGGTTTTTTAATAAAGAAATTCTAATCACAAGACTTGAAGGATGGAAATGAACTACCCAGGGATCGGAATGAATTTTTTTTAAGGAATTAAAGAGTATTTTTCCGATAACTGAGAATTCGTAATAGCGAAATTTTTCTATTACTAAGGTATGCAATATCGGCATTCTATAGCACGTATTTTTGGAACATTATCTGAATCATTCCAATGCTATTTAATTCTTTCTCACTTATAAGTAGTTTTGAATTAAAAATTTCCTAGGATATTAAAAATTCATATCTTTTTACTGTAAGCAAATTTACATTTAGTAAAAACATTAACATGTTCCTAAGTTGTAAATGTTATAATATTCAACAGATTGCAGTATGGTATTTATTTTTAAAAAACCTACTTGTGTAATGAAGTTCTATTTTAGGTCCAAGTGGAATAACAATGTGTTAACTAAGTTTCTAGACGCTTCAGCCGCAGTAGATTGTGTCTCTGTCTATTTACAAGCTAATGTATATAGTGTTAAATAAACGCTACCAAGTTTATCCTTATTTTCCTTTAATGAATCCCTGGTTGATGTTATCACCATAGTTTCCCTGTAGCAGAATTATTTATCTGCACGTGGAGAAATTGTTATTAATAATTAATTAATTAAATAAGTGCAAGCAGGAAAACAGTTTCTGAATTAACTAGGTAGTGCATTTTTTTATGCTCAAATTGTGTTACTTTATACATTGAAGGGCAGAAATTGATTGATTCAATAATTGAAGAGTCCTAAGTTAGGAATTCGCTGATTTTTTACGTAATAAATTCTTTTCTCAGGATAAATTATAAAATGAGTTATTAAACTGAAACAGTTTCGCGAAACTTAGGTGCAGTAACAAAAGTATCTAATTGGATATAATTTGTAAAACTGTTTCTGATTCTTTCTACTTACGACTAGTATACACATACATAGTGGTACATACTTGTCTCAATACCTCATCTCCTTGATCTGGTTAGTAAATACTTCTATTGTTTTGGATTACCTAGAGATACTATCCTTATTGTGTATTTGATAATTTTATTTCGACAATGCCCGTGAAAATTAGAGCTTAGAAGTTCATTATAATTATTGCATATATGTGATAAAACTAATTTTAAAATATATATTAGTGAATAAAAAAAATAATAACGGCATTAAGAAAGAAAAATTAATGATTACTTAAAACTGCTTCCCGCTCTTGGAAGAAAGATTTTTAAAAAACTTTTTTCACGCTTTGTCGTATTTAGTGTCTTTTATATATATATATATATATATCGTCAATAGTATTTCCTCATATTCATGCTTGCGTAATCTTTCACCGTTATGATGAGTGAACCCATAATAACAGAGCCATTTTTACATATCCATGTTTCTATCTAAATTAATTAACCATTAATATTTGAGATACCAGTTTTTTTAATAATAATTTTTGCCTCCTTTTTTTTTTATAAATTATTATTTTACGAGTACTTTTCTGATAGCCTTATAAAAGTACAATTGACCAGTGTTATACATTTTATATCCTTATTACGTGGATATAAATATTAAAGTGTATGTTATAGATATATACTATAGTTTTGACCTCTAGTGGTGAGCCGGAGTACCGGAGCTTCATAACATACTTCGTAAGAAATATTTCAAAACATTGTCATGCATGCTAGAGGCCGAGGTAAATTTGCGGTCATCTTTACCCTCCAATAATCCTATCAGTTCGTCAAGTATGCATTCTCCTCATTGCGCGAGAAACTGACTAGGACCGCCACTGATCTTGATTGCCATAGTTCCCTAAGAGGTGGCTATGGGAAAAATAATTTATTTATGAAACATGAAGTTTAAGCATAATTAAACAAATGAGGTGTTTTCGTTTAACTAAATAGAGGAAAAAATGCCTCAATGATTTATAAAAATGATGCACTGATGATTATTTACACAAATGACAAGAATTTGAATAGTTTCTGGGTATTTGAATTGTAGCCTACAGAAATTATTGGTTTTGATGTTAAAACTTTAACAGGGGCACATCTGGGAAAACAGCAGAAGAAAACCTGTCAAAATGATCCGCTACCGGATAACACAGACAAACAAATCTAAACTTTAAAATTAATTAAAAATTCTAAAAAAAAGGACCTATTTGGAATTATGGAGCTGAACTTATTCCTCTCGTAACCATCCTTTATGATCCTTATTTTATCACAAATAAAACCATCCTAAGGACCTCAAGGTTTTTTATGTTGCCGACCTGGCCTGAACTAAATCCTTCCATGATAAACTCTAAACACCCAAATCCACTTGTTTCTAACCTTTCTTCCTCTTCAATGTCTGATCATCCTCTTCAGCATCTAAAAAGAAAATAGCCTAGAAACCTACTCTAGTAGCGTTATTGGAGTTCTATTAGTGGTTAGATTCTCCACAATTCAATAACTTGCCATTGTAATATAACTTAAATCAGATTTACTTGTTGTATATTCGTTTTATTTCTAAAATATTTATTTAATTCGTATTCGAGTGGCTAGGCACGTTGCTCGGATGAATATAGGTGAAACCCCAAAACGAATTCTCGATGTTAATATCCACCTAGCAAGAGGCAGAGGACGGCCAAAACTGAGAAGTGAAAATTGTGAGACGCAGGTTGTGAGTTCACTGGAGAGTGGCGGCACAGGACTGGAACACCTGACGAATACTTTGTGAGAAGGCCAAGGATGAAGAAGAAGAAGATGTTTCATTAATGTAGTTGTGAATTTCAATAAATAAAATTTATATGAAAATTATTCAATAAAAGATGTTTTCTAAAACGAGTATAATATTTGAAGTCTCTCACAAAGGAAGGAAATTTTCTATTAAGTATTTAGAGTGCTGCCAATAGGTAGTTTCTCTACACGCCTGTAACCCTTCATATTAACTGAGATCGAATTTACTAAATGTAATATAATGTACAGTTGTAAATAGCAATAAATAAATTAATCAATTAGGTATACCTATATTACATTTACATAAAAATTAGTTCTATGGTTCTCATATTACTAAAAGCCATGATTACTCACCCCTATGAATAAAATTTCTTCAAAATGATCGGTTAAAGAAAGAGGGATTATACTGTTTTATATAGAAGTGGGGGAAGAAACTAAGTCATATATCCCTGTCCGAGGTGGTGGGGTAATGAGAAGGGCCATTTTGGGCTGGAGTTGGGGTAAAAACAGGAGGTGGCTATGTGAGCCACGGGGGCAAAAAGCAGGAGCTAAGTCCGTCGCTAATGTATTCAGATATCTTAATTTATCTTGGCTTAGCCTCTCAACCATTCCTCCTCGATTCCGAACCCGCTTGAATGCCAGTCGAAAAAGCCCCTCAAATAATGGTCGCTATTGTTTGGCTTCTGTCCCGGAAGGCTTTTAATAACGTTTCCGTTTCTTCGTTCCCAGTTATATATTTTATAGTAATGGAGGAGGCTAGGGAATGTATTGTTTGTTATTTTTGAGGTCATTTCTTTCCTTTCCTTTTTTTTAAGGAGTGTTTAAACTTTTCAGATTTCTATATTGGAATGTGCTTTCAAGTGCATCAAGTTGTAAATCTACTCTAACATTAACAAGTGCTACGCTTCAGCTCCTAATGATTATTCTTCACATAACATAAAGAGAAATTAAAATTTATTATTTATGTGGAAAATAAAAATAAAATCTTATAAATGTATCAATTTTTTTCCAAAATCCAAGAATGCAGTAGGCCCCATTTGTCCAAACTTAAAGAATGATTCTAAACGAGAAAATTAATTTTTTTTTCCTCCTTTCTCCAAATCTTTGAAACTGAATATTAACTTTTATGTACATCGCAGCACATTTGAACAGCCTGTTGAAGATTCGCTACTAAGGACTACATCTTGACAAAAAACTTACTTGGAATCCTGATACAACAAGAAACAGCTTGTAGATTTCGATTACTACAACACCTACTTGACAAACGCTCTTCCCATGCACTACAAATAAAAATATTATATACTATGGTAATCAGACCAATTTGGACTTGGCTCTAGGGCCCTACCAAAGCATCAAATTCCTCCCGGATCCAATCCTCAAAATCCTAAATCCTCTGTGAAATCTCTGCTGGTCCTTATTACGTAACAAATAAACTCATCCAAAGACTTGAACATCCCTTTTGTTGCATATTCAGCCCGAAATAGATATGCATCTTTTCATTACAATTTCCTTACCCATTCTAACCCATTGGTTCTTTATCTCTCATTCTTAACAATTCCCGATAACTCTCCGAGGCGTCTGAAAAGAAGATGCTCACGGGACCTTCAACTTTTAAATAATTTTTGAAGTACCACCATTGGGTGGTTCCTTCCCAAGGTTTTCAAGTGTTTGAAAAATTCCACATATTTACTTATTGTATTTTTTTTTGTACAATAGTAAATTACAATAAATAAATGAATAAAAAAATAATCGATATATCGTATTGATTGTACCATAGATTGAAGTTACTTTATGACAGACTTGTTTGCCCCAGTATAATGTTTGGAAGAAGTCTAGTTCGAAATAAAATAAAATCTTTTTGTTTGTCAGATCGGCCAATATTAGAGCAAAGCTGTGATGTAAATAAGTACAAGGTTTAGATCTAATTAGTTTGTGTAAAGGAGTTTCTAATGAATGGAGGTATATCTATTTTGGGCCAAATTTGCAACTAATGGAATATTGCATATTACATAAGAGCATTAAGATATTATCGAAGGAATTAGGATTACTGAGATTAAATACAGGAGAAATTTGATGGATTATGCTTGATCTAAATTCATATAGCGCATAACTGAACTCCCTCATAAATTGTAGGGATTAAATCTAGTAAAATAACTGTTTTTCATCTCCAGTAAATAAAAAGTATTATATTTTCGATACTCATACCTAACGTGGTAACTGATTCATAAACAGAAAGTTAAAATTATAGTATGACAGACTTATGCAAGACTGATTTACCAAAATTTCATGTGGTTATGGAGCCCTATAGCTTTGATGGGTTCATTTTTCAAGGCACTGCACTGTGGACTGTTTTACTAACCCAGCAGGACAATAATTGAAACCTGCATATAATAACAAATAAAAAATAATTAACTACTGTAAATAAAATCTAATATTATTCATTCAAAGTTTCTCTTTTCTTTTAGACTTTAGGAAATAGTAGTTGAACGTATATATATATATATATAAGTTATGTTTACGGGGTATGTTGTTGTTGTTGTTGTCTGGGGCTTAAGGGCGTAAAACCCTGAGGTCATCAACGCCCATGTTTCGTGCTTTATATTTTATTTCTATAATTCTATTTCA
>NW_027107855.1:190452-192359 GCF_000696795.3 Halyomorpha halys | reverse complement strand
ATAAATACTTTCCATTTATTGATAGATATTGCAATCTGCCACACAGTTGTGGACAATAGGTAATAGTTATGAATAATAATACCAAAATAAAATAAAACAAGAATAATAATAAATAAATAAATACATTAAAAATAAAGATCTCTCTTAAAATATATACAAACAGGAGGATAAACAAAATGAACATAATCAAACTATGTGTATGAAAAAATAAATAAATAAAATAACATAATGATCTCTAGTCACATTTACACAATTGACCTGAGGATCCCTGAGCCCATTCTATCTCCCACGTGTGAGGGGTAGAGCAGAGATGAAAAGATCCCAGCCCATCCTTTTCGCCGCATCACTGGTAATTGAGCCAGTGGAGGCTGAGCAAGTGCGCTAAAGCCGCAAACACTCAACTTGAGTGGAGAATCAGACCATTGCCAGAACTCCAATAGTCTTGTATATTTTTATTCTGCACCAAACAAGCTTTTCGTTTCTTTACCAACTTTTAAATATTCGTTTAATACTATTTTCTACATGTTTATTCACTATTGATATTTTGATTTATATTCTAAAAGATTAATAGGATCGTCCTACTGTGAATCGCCCGTTTTTTTCTTATATTGGGCAATGTTGGCTAAGTTTTTTTTCTCGATAAGAAACCATATAATCAATCTAAACCTTCCCACAATAGCTAAAATAGGTTGTATTTTTGTTAATAATCTAAAAATAAAACCTCGAGTAACTTAAAGTTTTAATTGGTAAATTTGGTTTAAAATAGTTATATATGCTGCTCAACTAGTTTTAATTGTTTCTAGAAGTTGGACGAACCAACTACGTTATATTTGTTTCTGCACTGTACGTGTGCCTAATTATGTGTCTATTTTATATTTAGAAACATTACATACTATGGGATATATAACATAATCTGCATTATATACTAATAATTAAAGTAATAATCATGATATTATACATTAAAATATATTATATATATATGTACGAAATATATTGTATGTAGACATAATTAAAAATAAATTAACTAGTGGTTATATTACAGAAATCTGACATAAATTAACATTTTCTGCAATTATTTCATTATTATTGATTCATCTAGTTTTATGGCATATGCCATAAAATATTTCTGTTGCTTTGTTTGTGATAAGTTGAAAAATGAAGCTGAGATATTAGTACTTGGGATTGGGGTCGGTCCATATCATGCAATTAATGGTTTCTATGAATTTTTAATAAATCATAATCCATTATTTGGATCACTTATTTTCAAACTCCACTCAAACGATATTCAAATGATTTAGCTTGTTTTTGAGTAGATTTAAGTGTTAGCTTAATGTATTAGACCTCCTTCCAACTCTCTGTTTATGTTTTATTAGCAATATTCTTTAATGGCATCAAGCGAATTATACAAACATTATACATTCTTAAACTCCTGGTCATGCATTCAAAGAGCTTTAAGAAGCTAAAAGATTAAACATATTTTTGTATGTGTACATGTTGCATTTTATTAAGTTTAGATGGTCATTTTCATCATATTTTGGTCAAAGATGATTGAGAAGAATTTTACTTTTTGTTACAAATAATTTACTAGGAAATTTTATAGGTTATGATGATGTTAAATTTAAAACTAGTGGGGATATCAACTTTCAAAATTCGCATTTTAATTTTGCCTTTCAGGTTTGCAAAGTTACGTCACTATTTTAACGACAAACATAAGCTCACATCTCATTTTCAATGATTGATGCAGTCAATTTTGTAACTTCATCCATCGGTATTTTTCAATCCAAATTTATTATAATTATTTTTTATTCATATTAATTATAATTTATGTAAAAAAAAACCAACGCAAACTATTTATTTATATCAGAGTGATGATTTTAATGGACGTAATTGATTTTAACTCACTTTAT
>NW_027107855.1:189870-190170 GCF_000696795.3 Halyomorpha halys | reverse complement strand
TTTTTTTATTGCATTGAATTTTAATGTTGAGATGTGGGTTTCCCAATTTAGTTTTCGGTCAAATATCATCCCCAGTAATCTGTGGTTATTTGTGTAGGGTATCAAAAAACCGCCTAAATATAGTTCAGGAGATGGTAGGGTTGTTCTTTTCCGGGTGAAATGGAGGCATTTGGTTTTCTCAGGTGAGAACTCGAGACCGATTGAGAGTGACCAGTTATTAATTCTAGTTATTGCTTCCTGTAATTTATGTTTTATGGTAACGGGGTATGTAATAATAATCTTAATACCTAACTCCCTCTG
>NW_027107855.1:187165-189820 GCF_000696795.3 Halyomorpha halys | reverse complement strand
TATGATAACTATTAGATTTTGAAACAAAATGTTCCTGCTGCTGAGCTTCTCAATCATACACAATGTAATCCCTGTCTCAAAATAAAAAAAATATATATAAAATCCTGTATTTATAAGGAAAGTACTGAAAGTTCAGAAATAGTAGGTTTATATGGAACCACAAAAAATGGTTCGGAAAATCCTATAGTCATTAAAATTATATTGGTTACTGGTAGAATTTTATGAAGCATAAATAATATTTGTTAAGCAATTCAGTAACCATATATTACTGTTTGTATTTATTGTAGTGTAGACTAGATATACTTTATGCTACTGTATGAAAAGAGAGGGATGGGAGTAGTGTTATAAATGTAGCGGTGTCAAGTAGACTTCGAAGAGACTTCGATGATAGCTGGTGTTCGGTATCGTTACTGTACAGCTGGCTGCCACGCCACCAGACCTTTCCCGCTATCTCCTCTTTCCAGGCCCAATAGCGATCTACTTTTTTTTTCTATTTTATTCCTGTTTTAATAATGGGACTGGGGAACTTCTTGATGGGAAGTAATTTAACTTTTCATCTAATGTTGGAAGTAAATTATCTCCTCACCCCCCTCCACCCTCCGTTTCTCATTTTAAATTAAAGTTTAATTTCCTCAAAGGAAAACGTCATATCATTTCTTATAAAGTTGGACATGTACTTAATTTATGTAATCAGAGGTTTGTGTCTTTATAGTAAACTTGCTATATCATATCATTATACAAAAATATTTGGTCTATACATGTGAATTACTCTATTAATGTTAGTAAAGTATTGTTCATTTATTTTAAATAATAATATTCATATTTCAGTGAGCTATCTCTTTTTTGTATAAATGAGTAAGGCTCTTAAATTATAAAAGTATTTCGTTCATCAACTTAATCTAAAATCCTTAAACACTATGATTATAAATATTTTAGTTGGAGTGTAAACAAATAAAAATTTATACTGCTCCTTCAGTTAAATAAAACTCAACCACAACAAGCCTGAATTAAATAATCTCTTGGATCGTTTCAGAGTATTCTATTACTTCTACTTTTTTTTACACATACAAAAAAGTAATTATATACATGGATAAATAAATTTATATGGCATTTTCTTGATTTATGAATACAAATATATTTACTGTAAGACATACATTTCGCAATTTAGAGCTGGCACTGTGGTAGCATGAAAAATTAGAAAATAAAATGTGAGATATGTGTATGTATGTATTTATCAAGAAATGAGAATATTTCATGAGGATAGTATTAATCATTTTTATGTAACTGGATCCACAGAAGATGGATGAAGATGTGATACATGAAGGTAGGATGGGTGTTTCAATAACGGAAAGAGAGAAAATGGAATTTAAGAGTAACTGGAGTAAAATGAGTAATTTTAAGAACATTCACATAATAACAAGATAGATATCCCTTATTCTGAAACTAAGTAAATAATCATCGTTAAAAGTTATATAAAATATATTTATACAGATAATTGTTTCTAGGACATAAAACTGCCTAGAATTTCTAAATAATTAAAAAAAAACTCTTTAAGCTATGAAGAAATAATAAAAAAAAACAGCCGGACATCTAAAGTGGTCAAAAAATTGATATCACCATTTTAGTTTAAAACCATTTAATTCATTTTATAAATTAAAACAAAATGGTAATTTGTACATGGCTTTCAATACTCGTGACTGAAAAAAGAAAAAAGATAAAGATAAAAAAAAAATCAGAAAGAAAGAAGTATATTTCCCTTTTAAAAAAAGTTAAAGCTTGTCTAAAAACATTCATTCTGTACATGTCCCATTAGGTAGCGTGAAAGTCATCCATTTGAAAACCCGACCTAATCAAATCGTACTCTCCGAGGGCTCAGTTATGTTATTGATATTTATATTATTTTATTTTTATTGTATTTATTCAATTTTAATTATATTCCTAAGCTATTACCTTTTTTTTATTATTTAACACAGCTAGCCGCCAATGTTTATTTACGATTATCACACAAGTTCCAATGATGACCACTTTTGCTCTCAATTATTTAGTTTAAAAAACTTCCAACGTTTCGACCGTAAGCCCATTTTCAAGAAGACAACCTTACTTATTGAGTCGTTATAATTAATTAAATTGTCTTTTTTGGAGGCTAATTGCCCATGAATTAAATAAGTACAATAAATACAATACAAAACCATTCTTCTAAAATCGTTTTTACTTATCTATTAACCTCATTAACAATATCAACAATAACATTTTATTGTTATTTTATTTTATTGTTATAATTTTTATAACAATAAGATTGTAATATAGTATTTTACCAAATTAATTCCAGTTGTTCATATGAGGAATTGACTGACCATTATTTTTAAATATTAAAATTTGTTTTATTTTTTATTTTAAAAAATTCAATGTTTTTCTCCAATTTTCAATTTTTAGTTTCATATTTCTCTCAAAGCTTGCTTTCTATTGCTTTCTCTGTGACATCGAGAACGACAGACAACACATCATACTAGGTGACCTAAACGCCAAACACCACTGATGGAACTGCGCACAAGGCAATGCACTAGGAAACTACCTGACTAAAACAAAATACACAATAATACACCCTGATGCACACACCTACAGACAAACATCAAACCCCTCATACACATCCACACT
>NW_027107855.1:178921-184765 GCF_000696795.3 Halyomorpha halys | reverse complement strand
AAAAAAAAAAAAAAAAAACAACTATTGCTTTGTTACCCTCTCGGCCAAACTAATTAACCATATTCTTTGAATTTGAATTGGTCAAGATTTGATCAAACTAAAACTTAATGCTAAATATAAATATTGTATCATGTTTGTATTCATGATTTTTTTTTATTTTACTGTAAAATTGAGAAAGATGGGTTTTGAAAAAGATTGGGTCCAATGAGTTATTGGACATTTTTATCATTCCTCACTGTCATTCAAATTAATCATAAATTCTATAAGTCACTAATTGAATCACGGACTGGAATACGTTGTATGTTACAATTTTTATTCATTTTTTTCTTCATTAATTATATTATTATATCATCATTATATTAATTCACTAATTTTAAATTTGCAGCTTTATTTTATTATTTATTCTCTTCAAAATCCTTTAAGTTATTTTTATTATTATTATTTTGTATTATATTTTATTGATTTTTTAAAATAATTATCATTTTATTATTATTTTGGTAGTTATTAATTAAAATATTATTGTACCACTTTAGAACTATTCTTATTACACTTATGTAGCTTAAAAATTGTATAGTCTTCACTACGCCCTAATAGTCTAAACTGTAATGTGTACATTTTATTTATGTCTATCATTTTCATGTGTTATTTTGGCACCGAACAATATCTATTGTGATCTGGTCGGACCATATTGGATGTAATTTTTTAAATGAATAAAATAAAATTTAAAAAAAAAATAAGCCATTACTTAAGCGATTGTACAGTTTTCAATTAAGTATTAATATTGCTGAAAATATTTAAAAAACGTAGTATGCGAAACAAAAGACAAAATAAAATAGGAGTCAGACATTATTTGTCCTGACCCTGATTCATTTGCATTATTTGAATATTTAAAAATACAACGTTATTCCAGGCCACGATTAAATTATTATAAAAATTCCGTTCTAAAACGAACGAACAGATTTTTTTTAATTTAACTTTATTTTACATCTGGCATAAATTTTAATAACAAATTTGGAATGAATCTATTCAGTAGATACAGAATTTTATCGAAATTTATAGAAAGCCTTGAAGTATTTGTCCTTTCAAAGTCATAGGTCTGTTTTCAAGGACATAGGTATATTGGATCTATGTTTAAATTGAATGATTAGGAATAAAAAGATAAAAAATCAATAAAAAAGTAGCCTTCCTCTGAAGAAAATTTTTACTACGAATGCAAAGAATCTGGAGTTGCTGTCAACTACTATGAAAATAAGTAACATTATGCAGTGAATGTCAGGAGGAAAATCTTGAATTTTGCTGCGTTATTTTATTTGGAGAGGTTTTAATAAAATTATAATCAATTTAACTCCTTCGTTCGTTTTCTAAAGAACATAAATATTTAATTATTTAAAAAATGAGAATTTGTCTAGACAAAGAGTCTTATAGTCATTCTTGCAACATTCCTAGAGGCAAGAAAATTATGATTCAACTCATCGTTTTTATCTATCCTTCGCAAGGTCAGAATGCACTGATACTTGATTGAATGGGTTGTTTTCAAAAATATGAGAAATGTTTGGAAAAGGATATTACATGATTCCAACGCAGGTAATACGGAACTTACCGAAAAACGCCTCTTTACCCCCGAGACATTTGCTCCCAAAAAAATCATCAGGTTCACATTTCATGTTACTTTATTGCATAAATATTGTTAATTTTAGCACTTTACAGATTTTCAAAAGTGTTCTCACGCGATAAAAAAAAATATAGTAATTGGAAGCCCGGTGCAAGTTGCCCCTGAATGCATCAATTCCTACCCCCTCAACATTATGTCCTTCGGAAATGTTGATATTGATCATTTTTTATAATTTTAAGATTATTCAGAATAAGTTCACAGCTCTTCTTTTCTCTTTATTTTCTATCAGAATGCATGGGAGAGGGAAATGCATTATATAACTAGCAATGTTGACCTAATGTATTAGGTCATTATAAAACACAGCATACTAATCAGTCTTATTAGATATAACTGGACACATTAAGTAATTAACAAATGTTAAATATGTTTTTCCATTCTTTTTTTTTTCATTATAATTAAATCTCGCAGTACTATTTTTGTGTTGTTTTTTTTTAAAACTAAATCACATTAATTTATTTATGATTTTTTTCTTTTTGTTTTGTTCTTAAACTTATCTATTTTTATAATCTGTATTTCATTCTCATATATCTCATATCTCCAGTGATCCTTCACGAATATTCAACTTATACTAGTTTGATTTAAATTTATAGACACAGTTTATGTTAAAACTACCATTGTGAACACATAAAAAAAGAATCATCAAAGAAGAAAACGGAGTTATAAATAAATAAAAATGGTAGAAATAAATTAAATTTATTTTTAATTAAATGAATGAAAATAACAATATTTGTAGTAAAATTAAAAACAAATAAATAATTTAAAAATTAATAAATAAGTTAGGGACAGATAAATATTTTTTAAAAACCTTAAAAAGAACTAACATTGTGATAAGAATATTGATTTCATAATCAATGACTACTTAGGTTTTTATTTTTCCTTTGCTTATGACAATGCAAAATGTTTTAATAGGACAACAAACAAATTATAAATAAATTAAACCGAAATTAAAAACGATATTTTACATCAAGGAATAGTCCGGAATCGAAATATATAAACAGGACATCATTATATAATTTTATTTGTGTTTACTCCTTAAATGCTGTATGAATAATATAGTTGATAAGAGAAACTGGCAACGCGAGGAAACGGTTAAGAGAAGGAAGACATTCTGGATAACAATAGGCCCCTGGAAACGTACGGCATATGTAAACGAAGAGATGGCTTTTAGTTTGATCTTTCCCCTCTCCCCTTGGGAAAGCTCATGACCAGGGAAGTAAATATTTGTTACCTGGAATGATGTCAACATCACCAGCCAACCAGGGCCTAAAAATATGATCAAATGAAAAACCTGGGTTTTTAAACACGAACCATGGAATTATTGTTTGTTCACTTCTCCCTTTTTTCTTCTGTCATGTTTTTGAATAGGCATTTAGTTGTGGTAAAATACGTTACGTTCTTTTTTCACTACCAGCTAGCGCTATCAGAAGATATATAAAAAATATTTTAACTAAATCGGAATCGGGTGTCTCAGTTTTCCAACTCGAGTAAAGAATTATTCATTTCAAAATTAAATATATATATATAAACACACTTTGTTTTGGTAAATCTTGAGAATCAGTCAATAATAACTTTGTAATAATACATCTTTTGGAGACGTTTCACAACTTTATTGTTTCCTACCCTTCAATTTAGAAAAAAAAAATTTTTTAGTAGTGTATATAGTCCAGTCTCTGACAAATAAATATTACAATCAAAATATGGTTTAATACAAAGATTACTTACAATTCTCAACTGTAGTGTGTTCTACATTAGGATTCAAACATGATTTTCAAATTTGGGAAAGGACTGAAACGGTTTTGAAATGAAAGTAGGGTGTGTTTAGGCTTCGCCATATGTTTCGGTATTTTTTTTTTGTTTATTTCTCAGTAGGTAGTCAGCCTGTTGTTGATTTGTTGTCTGTTTCTATTTTATGTTGTTAATAGTGTCTTTATGTATTTATTAGGTTAGAATAACTTGAATTTAAATTTTGTACGTATGGTTTTTTATTAATAGCTTGATTCTTATGTTTTCTGTTGTGATAATTTTTTTAAAATTTTGGTTGAAGTATTTTTTATCCCGAAGTATGATTTTTGGTGCATCAAATTTTAATTTATGTCCTGTTTGTCTAAAATGTGTAGTGAGAGCTGTTTGTTCAGGTTTGTTGGGGTTGTTTGTTATAGAGGTACAACTATATTTGTGTTGATACACCCTTCTTTTTAGATACTGTTCTGAAATTCACAAAGTAGGATTTCCCGCAGTTTTCTTCACAGGGGATTTCATACCCTATCTGATTATATTTATTTTTGCTCTGATGAAGGCATTCGATCGTTTTATTAATGGCAAAACGGTAACCATTAATAAAAAGTTGAAACAATTCCATTATTACTTTTCTTGACCACAACACTCTTAATTGTTTGTTTGTTACTTTCCCAACCAAGTCATTATATTGTCATATTCAGAGGGTTTGAAGAATAATTGAATATTATTATTTCAATTTTTTTTTTAGTTTTTAAAATATCCAATATTATATTTAGGATGTGAAGTCGAGGCATCATGATGTAATAATTTCCATAGCAGCTGCGAGCTGAAAAAACATATGTAAAATACTTTTTTACTGTCGGGGGTATGCCGGGGCGACCAAGCGAATTAAAAAGCGTCCCTGACCTCCCAGCCGAAACGGGTTCGATTTCCGCCTGGAAAAGCTGAAATTATTTCTCATCTAATAAATCTTTCTTTGCTCCCGGCAAGGGAATCTATAGGTAGCCTTTCCTGGTCATGTCCAACAATTGATATTTCCAAGCAGAACAAATTCCCCATCTCCAGTAATACCTTTCAACTTGTAAGTTTCTCCATATGCTCATAATTATTTGTTGATTTTTAACTTATTATGTTTATTAGTACTTATGATCTGAATTCATATCTGATTTTGAGGACCTCGAAAAAAAAATTTGATTAATTAATAATTTTTTTTTTATTATATAATCTAAATTCAAAGTAAAGAATAACAGTAATTATTATTTTTTTAAAAATTATATGTATACTAAATGATTGACTTTACGTGTTATCAGTATTTTTAAGGCTAATGTTTAATATCCAATTAATTACAGTTTACGAGGCGTATTTCTTTTTAGGTTTTTGTGTAATATTAGTTTATTTTAAGGGAGAAAGGGCAATATTTTTATAGAAATTTGCGGGACAGACAAAGGTATTATAAAAATATATTTATATTAGAAATAATGAATAACTACCGAAATATTTAAATTGTTAGACACATGTTGTTTTAAGAAGTTTAATAAAGGTTAAACGAAAAAAATAATAATGAGCTTAATGAATTAATAGTAAAGTATAGTATAAACTTACAAATTTGACCTCTCCTTTCCTTAGGTACATTTCTGACAGTTTCGTTTTAAAAACATTACACTCACGGCAGGGAATGAGCTCGACAAATCTTCATACAGTTGCAATAAATTATAGGAGCTGTTAATAGATACGACATTTATCGAAAGTACTTAGAAGATTAACTACTAAAATAAGTATGATATTTAAATTCATCTAATTACCTTTAATTTGTAAATTTGTATTATTAACATCAATAAAACTTTCAGCTTTGTTTATTAGTAGAGCGTTTTAGTTGTTAAAAATTACTAAGGGTCACTACCAAATGGAGTCTCATTTAATGTTTATTTTATTTATTTATGCATTTTGCATAAATATAATCTTTATTGATCAATCTTTTCATACAAAAAATGTATATACATCTGTGTGTGTGTTTCACAATTAGTTTAAAATGTACATGTATTTAATTAAATTTATATATTTATTTATTTATTTTTAGGTACGTTTTCACTATCAAATGATCGTACCCGCCAGAATTTCCAGAAATTAGTCTTTGAGTTTATTGGTGTATGTTAATATTTTTTTTAGGTTAGCTATAATCTGTGGGATAAACTGAATAATTATTTACCTTGGTATATATAATACATTCACTTACGCAAAGTATGAAAGTATCTAGACCAAAACATACGCGACTCGTAAAAACTGTTGTTGTTACACTTAACAGTTTTCTATTTTCTGTTGATTTATTCACAATTATTCATGTACTAATATACCAGAAAAATAATTCTTATTCAAGATGAACTGCTTTTATAAAACGTAATAGGGAATTGTTTTTTATTCCTAAAAAGAAAGAAAGT
>NW_027107855.1:159854-178871 GCF_000696795.3 Halyomorpha halys | reverse complement strand
TAGAACCATTAAAGGTTAAGAAACTCTAAAACTCCATAGAATGTATTCAAAATATATATATATTTATATAATTATCTCTTTCATCTTACATCGTACTCGTTTTTATTTATGTTATTTGGATTTATTCACATAACAGATAAGTAGACGTAAATGTGTCTAAGATTCCCCAGTTTACTGCTTTTTATTTATATCCTAAGCTAATTAGGTCATAACTTTAATATTTAGTAGACCACTAAACTTAGTGGCAGAACATATATTTAATTTACACATATTTAATATCCTATATCATTTTATTTTGTTTATAGCCCCTATTTGGCCCATAACTTTAACTCCAACTACTGTCTTATTATCCTTTGGATTCTTAATTGTTATTACGTTTTTCAACGAATTGCACTGTAACTGTTATTGCATTTCTTTTAATTAAGAAATAACTGGTAGGGAAGAATGTTTATTAAGAATAATTACTTGATTCTTTTTTCAACAATTATTATTTAATAAAATGACCTACAAAAATTCTAGTTTAATTTTAATTTTTAAAAAAGATTAAAAGGGTTTTAATGCTTGAAATGCAGCAATTAATTTCGAAACATAACTTGAGTTTATTAGAAAATATTTGCTGACTCCATTGAATGTGTATAGCTTATGCCTATTGGAGACTTCTATTTTATTTAAAATGCATTTAAATGTTTCTGAATGTTGATATGTCTGATTGATGATTGGTTAATGCTAGGCTTACAATTTTATTTTTTATTGATTTATTTTTGCATTCTTTTGTTTTTTTTGTGCGATTCTTGATTAATTATTATATCATTACTATCTCTTCAAACATCTAATGCTCTATCTCAAAAATCTAAGAATAAATATAACTACTCCAAATATGCTTTTGTATTCCTCAATAAAGATATAGAGGTGTCTTCCTGTATTACCTGAATGAAAAACATGTCTTCAAAATTCGTTGTCTAAATAGGTTAGAACAAACATTTCCTAGATTTATTTTGTCTTTCCAGACACGAGTCTTAGCAGCCATTATTTAAAAGCCTGACTTTATTAAGAAAAGAAAACATCTCAGTCACTTGTGTTGATAAATGGAAGTCATGATATTTCTATGGGCAGAGAAACGGCAGCACGAAGGGCTTAAACCAGAAGTCGGTAAACTTTTCAAACTGGGATTGTAGCTGAATGCTAAGGCTGTTGCTACCTGAGATCAGCTCCAACTAATCTGTATTGTTTCGTGAAGGATCCGAGCCGTGGAAGAAGCTTTAATATCTCGGCTCATCCCGGCACAATCTGGGCACAATCCCACTCCCTTCTTCACGGCTGGCCACCCTCTTCCTTAGGGTCCCATTGTCATCAGCCGCTATCTCAATATGAGACCTTTTCTCCCACTCCTGTTTCGTCAGCTCTCATAAGATAACAGTTAAATGAAAAACATTCCATTCCCCCGCAGAGCGTATTTTTGTCGCGGTTTCATTGCTTTTTTCATATTCACAGGAAAAAATATTGTTTATATATTTTTAAGTGACCATTGGTTTATTTAATAGAGGATATGAAAGTATTTCCTTTTTCTATTAGTTAAGTAAAGCTTTATTGTCGAATCACTGATACTGATATGGGTTTAAAGAGCAGTATTATGTATTATAAGTAGAGATCGGGGTAGCTCACTGAGTAAGGCGTATTGTTGCTGCCTCCCTGGTCCGGGCCGTGGCAAATAATTATTGAGATATTGAAGCGAAAAATAAACTTCCTTAAGAATATTATCAATATTCTATATTTATTTGTACAAATTTTCGGGTTTTACAATCTTCTAGTGCTATTATTCCTCATTTGTTAAGTATATTAATTTATTAGTGAAATTTTGTCATAAGGTCACTTAATTAAAATTTATAATACAATTTAAAGTCGGAAAGTTGTACAAATAAACATAGAATATTGATAACATTCTGAAAGAATTTTTGTTTTTCACCTCAACATCATAATAAAAAGAACAGAGAATTTCCTAGGAAATAAAATACAAATAATAATTTACTCAGTTACTTTAGCCATGAGTCAATCATATGGTTTCGAGAACACCTATGCTTTGGGAACACCCAGCCTCTATAGCCTTTGGGAACAAATCACCTTCTTGTATAACATTTCTTCAGGGCACAGTACTTTCTCACAAATGCCTGACCCTTTATGCTGCGGCAGATTTTTTTTTTTATAAAAAAAAAATCAATTTTAAAATGATTTAAAAATATGTTACATATTTCAATAACAATAATTTTTATATTATTTTTTAAATGTTTTGATATTTTATTAAAGTAAAAAGTATCATTTTATGATGAAGTACTTACTGGTATATTACATTTTTTATAAAATATTGATTAACTGGTGCAAATATAAAAATATATGCAATAAGTCCTTAACCCTTATGGTATATTATATGAGGTATAGTAAATGTCCTATAAAACCTTTATAAAATTTACTTAAAACGGTAGTTAAATCGAGCAATATTTAAAAACGCCTGGGATTAGAGAACGGCGTGAAACTCGCCCTGGTAGCCTTACTTATCTCACCTTTCAAACAGCCCTTTATAGCGAGTATGTTGGTCGATGTACGATATGCCACAATCTCATAATAGCAGAGATCGTAACACAAAAAATAAAAACAAGGCAATCTTTCCTAGCAAACCCCCCTCCCCTGCTAAAACTCCCAGGAAACGACGGTCCTATATCACGGAAAGATAAATTTAGGATATTTAAATGGGACAGTGTTTTAAAAAGTGCCTGAAATTGGAAAATGGCGTGAATACAATAATTCCATTTCCAGAGTTTCTTTAATGGTCAACTAAAATTCTAGAACTAAACGATTTTTTAATATTACATATAGATGAACAACTTAAGGAACAACGTTTTAGTCCATATGGTCTATTTTCAGAGAGTAACCATATCTTAGAACTCCCTGTACAAACTATACAAGACTCGATTGGCACGTTTTTTAAAGAGATTTTAGAAAATTTTATAATAAATCTTGGAAGGTATAATGTATGCGGTATAAAATTTCTTTTAGTAGTGAAGTAGGCTATGTCACTTTTTCAAATTCTTCTTCAATCACCATATCAAGCGCAAATTACCAGAAACTACTGATTTTTTTCCCTCTGTGGAAACTGAAACAAACGTAAAAATCCAAATTGTTTGAGAATTAAATTTCTTGTCATAATCCACGACCATGATAGGGATTTGAGTCACCTCGGTAGTTTAACTTTTAAACAATCATTTTATTTACATTTGTTTGATTTTCCGCAAATAGTACCTGTAGGGGCTATAGTCTTTTTTTAAAAAGGAGAAATAAGAGAGATGAAGAATAAACAAAACCTCAATATTATATTATCTTAAACACTTACATTAATGGTTACAGAATAATCTCAATAATAACAGAAAGAGTCCCTCACAACTCAGAAGTCAAATTACAACTCACATAACTTTCAGCGAACTAGGATAAATATACGCACTCTCACTTTTATTATCACTGTTCTCGAAAAAAAAACCTTTCCTCGCTCTCCGCTTGTCAGTGTTGCCCACGCAGTGTTGCCATCTCACAGTACCTACTGGGCTTTGCCGATTTATGCCTACCGGACAAGTTGGATCTAAAAAATTACTAGTATAAAGTCGCTTTCAAATTAGGGTGTGAGAATTCTTTGAAAACACGACTTTTTATTGGAAATTACAGAACCAAGGACGCTGTCCACGAACTGGAAGAGATAACGAAGTCTAGTTTATTTCTAATAGAAACTTTATTCATCATAGCCAAGCTCAACCAAGTTTCACTCAACAACTACACTTTCATTTCATTGTATCAAACTACATTTCAAGTTATTTCTTCACAAATGGAGAGAACATCACACACAATCAATAGAAGTCATTAGCTTCTCTAAAAAGTATGGCTTACGATTTAATTTTAAAATGGTCACGATAAATCTGGGAACCCAGTATGCATATATTAAAACTAAAATCAAACATAGCAATTATAGCCTTTCAATATACCATTAATATAAATAAGTAGAGGAATGACAGCTTTAAGAGTTTTTGGAAAGTTCCTTATTAAACGCTCCCTTTGCGTTTAATGCCAACCTTTTATACGTTTCTTTTTAAATAATTTTAATATTCTTATTTTTACTCTTCCAAGTGACTTGTAACGTATTCTTCATCTTCCAGTAGTTTCGTCATCTCTTTTAACGTACTTCTTTACTCAGGATCTTGCCACCCGAACCGCTGACCTTACTTGGATATCCGTCGTCTTCCAAGCCAGGTTTGTCATATGTTTTATTCTCTTTCTTTTAACCCCTTCACATTCTCTTTTTTTTCCTTATCCACGTTATAAATTTGTTCAAAATATCAAACTAATATTGTCGTTATATTTTCTAATTACTGAATTGTCTTACTTAACTATTTTTATTTAAATATTTGACTTACATATTTCATTAGTTACATATATTTTTTTCTATAACTTTAATTTTTTAAATTATGTTAACTTTAATAATTAAATTAAAATGTTTATATTTCGTAGTTTCTTTGCATTATATAACTTTACCTTTTATTTCATTAATTATGCTATTTTACTTACAAATAAACGTTCTATTTCCCACTCTCTACAGTTGTTTGATAGTAGTAATAGATGTAATGCGTTAAAATGAACCAGAACCTCTCCTATTTCGTTGTCTTAGTAATGGATTACAGATGGTAATTAATGACAATCACATCACACCGCGTACTGTTTATATTTTTTTATTATATTCAATTACTAACTAGAAAGAGGTGCCAGGTAAGATAGGGTTTGTTGGCCAATTAAATGTCGGAAAGCCTATAATAATTTGAATCTCTTCATTTGCATGTAAAACGAGTGTAGTAAAGTTTACACCTTTTTTCTCCTTTTGTTTAATGAACTTGTCTTCTAAAAGGACTGAAAGGTACCCCTGACAGTTGAGTATATTCTACTGGACTCTGAGACAGTAAGGGATGCAAGACAGGACTGCAACATTGGAAATCGGCTGATCATCAAGCTTAGAGACACCGAAACAGCTGTAGGGAATTAAAGAAAATAATTATGTAGCATGATAATGACCCTATGAGTAGATGAGTAGAGCATTGATATAATAAATTAACAAAAATTATCGCCGTTGTTATGAAGTTCAGTAAGTCGTCAATTTCATTTAGCATATTGGTACTTAATACGCTCTTCTGTAATTATGGCATATTGGAGGACACGCCATCCTTTACTTCCTGGAACCACAAGCATTTCGATATTTCGGGGCAGTATAATCAATTAGCTGCTATAGGGTTTGTGCGTCTATTGGTGGTAATGAGAGTGGTAAGTGGTCGATATAACCTCTCAACATATTGAGTTCGGTACATTCCACTAATTACTTTGTAAGATTGCGTGCAATCTAGCATTTTTTTTCAGTTAAAGGAGGGATTTTCAAGTTAATTGTACTCAGAGCTCTTCATACAGAATGGGAATCAGAAGAAACGATCAGACGTACAGGCTAGTAGATATTTTTTCTATTTAAATATTTCGAAATATTTTCAATCTCCACAATTTAAGGGAGATACTCTACTGATTTTACGTTCCCATTTTCTGAAATTGAATCGCAACCATTGAATGCTTGAAGATATGATATATATATATATATATATATTTCCTTATCCAACGGTCTTTGATTTGTCTTTCCTAGACTTCATAAAAAACCACAATCCTTTTTAGGAAAATATTGTTTATAGACCTTAGTGCAATGATTGTGTCAGTAACCTCTGCAGCCAATTCGAGATCAATATTTGCGTCTTTCTTTTGTTAAACTAATATTGAGACTAGTCGTTACCTTTCTTCATTCAAAGCAAATGTATCTTTTGACCTTTGTTTGAAATTTAACGTTGGCTACAATAAACTTCATTTTTCTGGGGCGTCTTGGACATCCAGTGCTCTTGTTCTCTGGATAGGCACCAAACACTGCGACTGATCGGTCCCCGAAGGATGACCATTTATAATTTATATTTTAACATACTCTATATATTTATAATGAGTTGGAGAAATTGTCTGTCAAATCGTCCGGTACTCGGTGAAATAGGACCACGCCTTGAATCATATTGAAACGTCTCATTTTCGATAGGCTGTTCATTTATTCACATAAGTAATTAACATTAAGTAGTTAACATATTTACATGATTTTCTGATCATTCTTTCTTCACCCAAAAAATAGTGGGGAAGTGGCCAGCTCTCTATAAAAATCAATGTATGTGTTCGAATTGTTTTTTGTTTTTTTTATTTAATTTAATAAAACTTCTCTTAACAGAGCTGTTTCCGATCAGGCTTTCGAGACTGGAATTACCAACTTGTGATATTAGTATGGATGGCAATTAACGTTTTCATTGTTTACGACTCCGATTGACAAGGACAAAATAAAGATATATCAAAATTAGGAGCAATATAATGCTCAAATATATTATTAGTGCCACATGATATATCTACTTTACATAGAGAACACATAGTTAAAAAATTTTAAAAAAAAACTAAATTTTTTTAATTATCGTTCTTTGAAGTTTCAATTTTTTCTTATTACTTCAATTTAATTTAAAATACGTCATGATGCATAATTTTATCTAGTTTGATTTAAAAATGAGTTATATTTTCCTTTAGAAAGTATCGTTTTGGAGTTATTAGTGAAAAACTGTTTTTTTTTTTTTTTTTTTTTTTCTGGAGTCCACATTTCGAGATTTTCAGAGGTCCCTTTCAATTATGTATAGAGTTACATAGTTTATGTTATTCGTCTAAAAAATTAGCTTCGAACGCATGGGCATCAGCAAATTGAAGTCCTTACTTTCATTAAATTAGTAGTACATTGAATTAAGTATAACTTAAATTGGCTGAGGAAGGATGATGAGCACTTTGCGGTTTGTCAGAAAGCTTATCCGGCGAAATTGGAGGGGAAACGAGCGATTAGGAAGGGGATAAGGGGAGGGGTATCAAGATAAATTATAAGGCTACTTGGTCCGGGCTATTCCTCTCCCGAATGCTAGTCATTTTGATCCCAAAAGGTTCTTTTAGCTTCCCCAACTGATTATCCTCAGCTACTTATATTACGAATATAACATAGATTGAGCGTTGATATTTCTCAAACGATATCTATAAAAAATATACATACATATATTGATAAGAAATAACATAAAGTTCAATATGAAATATTTCATTAAATGTAGAACGGAGACAATAATGTTAAGTTTCTGATTTTAATTAAATAAAATTAATTTCATATTGTTAAAATTTTGAAGTTCTACCTAATTTATACTGAATAATTAAGAACTTGTAATTCTTATACATGTGTTACTCAGACCCCAAATTCCAAAACAAAATTGCAATATAAATTACTATATTAAAAATATAATAACCTGAAATTCGAAAAATGAGATTTTGAGAGGATAGTGATAAAGAAACCTGCGCCAATCGACTGGTAACCGCCGGGATTTCCTATCTTGAACGGTTTAGTTGTTGGAGCTATAATTTTTTAATAATTTGATTACAAAAAACCGTGGCCAAGTATCTTTTTTTGTAATTTTTCCTGAAATTAGTTTTTATTGGCACATACAGATTGAATTTATTTTTCAAAATTATTTGAAGGCACCAACCACTAATGACTTAATTCTCGAATTTTCAAAGGATAGTCGTATAATTCTAGACTTTTAGACTTTACCCTCGAGCACACACTGAACGGAGGCAAGTGCAAGGTTTCGTGGCCACTATTAAATTGAAATATATAACTATTGCAACATGAGAACCAGTGGTAAAATGTGATTACTTTTTATAGTAATGATTAAGAAACTCGAAGAGTTTTTCCACAGTAAGCTGGTTACCCTGCAAAATAGAATTCCATATACTGAATGGTGATCCTATTTCATTAGAAGAGTACAACATGGAAGAGTGAAGGAACCGTACACATTGAAAACAGTAATTCGAATAAGAATCTAATTTTTTATCATGTTACACAGATTTTGCTGTGGGATTAATGGTAATATTTTCATCTATTTTTTTTAAACTTGGAATTGGTCTATGGAGGATTTGGAAACATACATCTAATGAGCCTTGTTTTCATTTTAGGCAATGCTTTTTTTGATTGTAAAAATCATACATGATATGACGATGTCTATGAAGCTCATGCTTAGTACAGGTTTTCTTTTTTTTTCCAGTTTAAATGTTCTCCTTATCGTTTATATGAACAATGATTTTGGCTTTAAAAAAATTATTATGACAAAAAAAAAATGAAAATCTAAAAATCATTATTTGGAATAGCTCGTACACTATACAGTTTTTTTATTTTATTGACGTTTGTCATAATTTAAAAGTTTATTTAATTATATATAAAACAGAATATGTACCATATAAATGGACTTGGTATCGGCAAAGATGGGACAAACGGACTCAATGTGGTTTTAAAAAAAAATTATAACGAATATGACTCCCCCTCAATTAAATATTTATTGTTTTAATTACAATATTTTTGATAAAAAATATTTATGTACTATAAAAACATTTGTATAACAAAGTAAACGATCACAATCTTAAAATATAAATAAAAGCTTTGTTATACCGCTGTATATTCCTTACACCTCAATTGATTTGATTTATAAAACATCAGGATTCTCTTGAAGTTTTCCGCAGTCACTAACCCGGAACAAATCAAAATCGAGTTTCATTCAATTCGACTAACGGCTCTGAAACAGCTACATCGCTTTGAGGAACGTTAATAAAAATACAATACCGCTTAAGAGGGATATTGGTTTAGAGGGCGGATTCGAAGGATTGAATAATTCCAATATTAGCCAATAACAGGGCTCAGCGAATAAATAAGATTGGATGTTTTTATTAACGTTTGGTATTGTCTCCCAGTGTTGAGCCTGTTCGTGATACCCACACAAGTGGCCGATTTGGCCCTGAATTGTGGCCTGATATCCTCAGTCAGGGCGGACTCGGTAATATTGCCAGGGATGGCTGCCCCCTTAAATATAATCTTCTATCTCTTGTTCTCGAGTGGCTGTTGTTTTATACATTGTTGGTAATATTCCCCTCCCTTGGAATGGCTTTATTAATTTTATTTGATATTTATGGTAAGGCGGCTCCACAACTGGCAGTCATTCACAGCAGAATGGTAGGATTAATTTTCAAATAATCGTTTATTAATAATTAGGTTTCAAGCAATCTCGATAAAACCACACTTAATTTGTACGCGTTAATATCAGGAACAACCAATCCAAGTTATTTCATTTTTAAAATTCTATTCTTTTACATTTTTAATTTGTCAATTTCTATACAATTTATTAAGTGCCTCCTTGTTATTAATCAATAAAATTATAATAATAAATTTTAATTTCTAGGCAATGTGAAGTTATTTAATATTTTTTTTCCATTTATCGACTTGCGACAAACGTGACCTTGCCCCAATCCTTACACATCTTGTTAAAACTAAATCATAATTAAATCAAGCTTATAAATCAAAGATTCGTTTTGAAAACTGTTTATCATTACATCATTTTATTACTGTTTTATCTTCTATGATTACATGAATTGCTTTTATTCGATGTCCAAATAATTAGAAACCTTTCCTATTGTAGTTTTTAAGGTTTATATAAGTATATATTGTATAATAAGTTGTATAAGATTACCAATTTAAATGTTCTTCAACTGTAAATGCTGACGCCATAATTCAGTCCAGCGGCATTGGTATGAAATAATTCAATGCTTTGCTAAGAAACTATCTTACTATTAGTCACACCCTTCATTGGAACTGAAATTGTGATATCTAATTATATGTTTCAACGTTGCTTCTAATATAATTTATTGAAGCAAGAAATACAACTAAAAATACAAAATTAAAATTTTAAAAAAATACACTGTTCTTCTGTTTTTAAAACATTGAAAATCCTATTTTCCTTAAATTGATGGCTAGCTAAAAAAAAAAATTTTCTATTTTTTTTTTTTAAACATAAATCGTTTAACAAAACACTAGACTACTTTATTGATCTATGTAACATAAACACTCAAATGAATGATTCATAACATCTCAATGATAATTGTGATTGTGGCCTGAGTGCAACGTCTTCATTTTCTTTCTGTTAGTTGCAGCTATTCTATTATGAATCATATGATTTATATGTTGTAAACCTTTTCTTATAAAGAATAATTTAAAAAATTGCATTGTAGCTATAGATTGTCAATAAATTATTCAGTTTAAGTTAATCTTTGGTGAGATGATTCTTTTCATGAAGAAAGAGATTTATATGGTCCTCTCTTCTATCAGGAAATAAGTTCTCCCTCCCTTGTGGGGTATGTATTGCTAAAGCCATCTCCAGAGTGGAATTAAATATTCCATTCAGAGAAGTTCGCCAGAGCTTTATCTGCTCCGACTCTTTCTATGACTTCATACATATCCTCCTCGCTTCCTTTGTAGATTCAGCGCCCATTGGACTCGCTTAAGTCAGAAGTTTTGTTTTGCTCCACACCGTGTTTCGATTAGTTGATACCGCCTTGCGACCCCTCCCTAAATCAAAACTTCCTGGCAATATCTTCATCTCATACATGAAAGACTCCTATAATATAGCAGTTTTGGCAAAAATGAAATTTCAAATACTTTGTCTCAACTTTTGATTGAAATTGCGGACTTTAATTATAATGACAGTGGTTCACCAATTATAGTTTCATGTAAGTGTAATTTTAGTATTACAGTAATTTTAATTGCAATTGAAATTACTCTTTGCTAAACATTGCCCTAAAAATATTATCATGAAATAATAGTGAGCTTTCAATTCAGATTTGCAATGAGTATTACATATTATAGTGATAAGAATTGCATTTCCATGACCAGTAGAACAGCAGTAAAACGTTACAATACAATTAATTAATCGTGGCTATCTGAATGAAATATTTCTGGAAGCATTAATTCATTTTTTTTTTACTTTTTATTATCTATTCAAGCAACAGAGAAGGTAACGTACGTCTAGTTATCTACAGGTAAACAATATATTCTAACCATTGTGGGAGGTCAAGTTTTAAATTTTGTGGGACCACCACTCAATGAAAAAGTCAACGCCCCATGCCGGATCCGAACCGGCGCCGAAAGCAGATCTTAGACTGTTAGACCTGCTCCTAACCATCTGAGCTACGGAGGGCCCCAAGTAGTGCTTGAAAATCGGCAGTTACACAAGCAAATCGTTACTTAAAATACTATCACTTTTTCTTCCTAGAACACATGAGTTATATTTATTTTGACAATTTTATTTTAGTTGATAGATTTAATCATCCTTTTTTTATTTTAATAACCATAAATATTAATATTAATGATTATGTATTATTAATAATGCATTTACAAATTTAATTGGTTAATTTTGAATTATGTTAGAATTATGCAATTATAGTTAAATCAAATTCAACTAATTGTTTTTTTTCTTTTACCTGAAGAACAATGCGTGATATATGATGAATTTTTAAAAAAAATCTTCCATCTCTAAATTAAATCAGAGTTGTTCCTTTTCCAGGTTCCTAATCCCATTCAATGGTGGCTAAATAGTGTAATGTAATGCAGGCAATAACCATTTCGCATGTATAATTGTTATGTAGGTTCCTGAAGGGAGAAATTATCTCATTATTTTAAAACCAGGAGGATTTTAAACCAATTTTCATTTCGGGCTCTTTTCTCTCATTTGCTATAGTTATTTTTTTAAACTGCTCTACCACTCCATGGCATTATTCTAGTTCAACACGCCTACTGCTATATTAATTTTTTTTTTATAGTACCACCAATGGGTTGTTCCTCCCAAGATTTTCAAGCATATATGAAACATACTACATATTTACCTATTGTATTATTTTGTACAGTTGTAGATTACATTAAATAAATAATTTAAAAAAAAATTAAATAATCTGCAAAATATATCGATTTATCAGTTCTGATTAGATATCGTACTTGATAAAGAACCATGGAGCTCCAGGCTCGATTAAATATTCATCTGTAGTTTTTTTTCTTTTCTGAAGTGTTTGATCAGAAACTGGAGATCGTTTAACCCTACGAATGTAACTGGGTGAAAAAAAGATAATATTGTTGATGAAGAAAAGGCTCTGGCCTCGATTATCAATGCCTGACCTGATAGTAGCTTCTACTTCTAAAGAATAGTGACTGTTTAACAAAACTGTTCCTAAAAAAAAAACCATGGACCATTTAACTTGAAAGGTTGGACCTTTTATTTTTTTCTTTTATTTTTATCGTTACCCTGTAGGTAGTAACCTAAATTATTTTTAAAATTGAATGAATTTATTGCATTCTATAAACTAATTACATAATCCCAGATCGTCAATCCGAATTCTGAACTGTCCACTCCACAATGTAGTAATGTCATTTAGTGGTGGGCGTTGTTCTGTCTGCATTGGACTGGAATGTATTGTGCGAGAGTCTTTCTCAATGCAGAACAGATTATTGATGGAATCTTGCTCCAGGGACTACCTTACAAACTCCATAAATTCCTGCTCGCTATATAATTCCTCATTATCCGTTCCTACCTTAATGACTAATTATTCGAAATAAATCACAATAATAGCCATTCATCCGTCTTTACACGGTAATGTGGTGCTCCTCAAGGTAGTATTCTCGGCCCCATCGTCTATATAATTTATACAGCTGACTTTGCAGCCCATCATAACGCGTACAAATGGAACGTGTGTGTATGGTCATTGATTAATGACCTACTAAAACATTCTAAACTTTCCAATTACATGTCAAAAACCTTTAAAAATGGTATGGAAACAGAAGGAATAAAATATACTCTAACAAATTCTATCAAGTCACCTTTTCCTTTGTCTTTGACCGAAATCCCGCTCTATAGTGTCCATTAATAATATTGTACTTATTTCTGTTAAACTGACGCTACCTAAGACTACATCTGTATAAACGACTAACTTGAAATTCTTATACAAGACAGTAGAGAAAAGAAACTACTCATCGATTTCAACTTTTATAACAATCTCTAGACAAACGGTACTGATCCCAATTTATATCAAAAGGGTCGTTACTATAAAAAGATCTATTTGGATATCTTATGGAGGAGAGCTTTGGAACTTCATTGAGCCACCCGTCGATATTCTCATTTCTAATCTTTGAAATCTAAAATTTGTCATATAATCCTCAAAGCTCCTTGTTTTTTAACAAATTTAAGAAAATCATCTCAAATGTCTTTATTGTTCCCTAAGGGCGAACTAGATATCCATCCATGGTATACACCCTGTCCATTCCAATCCTACTGTTCTTACTTGATAATCTGCTTTAGCAGCACAAACTGTTCGAAGTAGATAAAAACATATACCTTGAATCTTCTTATTGGCCAGAAACTAGTGGATGGTTGAGAAAAATGTTACCTAAGGTAAGACATAAGACCAGAGTGATGTCATTCTATAAGCTCTACATTAATTTATTTTTTATAGTACCATTATTTTTTCTCTTTCTTTTTCTCAAATTATTTTTTAGCACAGGTCAATTATATATCGTAATATATAATTAATTAATATTATTAATTACATATATATTAAATGGTCTCCGGTAATTTCTGTGGTATTATTCCAAGCCAAGTTAATTCCCTTCGGAACCGTTGCTGGAAAATGAATGTGACAATCGTTTTGATTGCTTTCATTTACGTCAAATAGATGTATCCTTGATTTGTATCTCTCAACACTTTACGTAGCGGATTAAAATATAAACCACCCCCATTTCTCGTAGGAGGTCTAACCGGTCTAAAGTTTAAGATAGGCTTAACAGTTTCCCTCCCTGAGATAACATGTTAAATCCTTGGTGATGGCAAAAGTGAAGTTGAGAAGGAGAGGCTAAGTGACCACTTGTAGGCACAGCATCGCATCACTGTTCCTTCGGCCCATGTGGGTTAGGTTATTTCGATACGAAAAAAATTAAGTAACATTAAATGTTTCTTAATCATAAACATAAGTAATATCACAATATTTATTCGTTAAGGTGAAAAATAAGTGCATAGCACATGCCGCAAAAGCATTGCCTCACTGAGCGCAATATTTGAACCGACTATAATATAATAATACTGGCTGTCTGTATATAATCATATTAAAATATTGCACCATATATTGTCAACTATATTGTGTACTACATCAATAAAAATGATTTTGATCTTTTATTTGATTTTTGGAAAATTTTGATTCAGCTTTGTTTTAAACTTTTTTTATATTAATTTAAAAACCTGAAAAATATATCCAACCATATATTGACGATAATATTATTTAACTATGGGCTACTTAATTTACTTTCATTCATTTCAAATCTTAACCTAATTTTTCTTCACATTGAGATGTTAGAAACGAGGAGTATAACCTTTTTTTTATTGTTAAATCCAAATGGACAACGAAGACTAACACTAACAACAGCACAACCAACACAGCTCAATTAAGAAAAAATACTGAATGTATCTCTATACGAAAAATATTAGATATAAATGAAATTTGTTTAATCCGAAGTTAAAAACTAGTGTAAAGACGAAATTCGGATAAGTGACTTAACTTAATACTAACTTAGGACTAACCTTTTTTATACAGTTATTTTTCTTTTTCGTTTAATTTTTTCTAGGATGGAGGGAGAATACATTTTAAAACAAAAGGTGATAATATAATCTGGACCACAGTTTTGGAAATAATTGAAAATCATGAGTGAGTAAAAGTAATTTTATAGAGAAGGAGACAAATCTATGTTGTTTGTACAAAATTATTTCATTTTTCATCCAACGGATCTTTGCTGATGAGGGATGTGGTTTCTAACTTTAAGAAAAAAAACAACTGCCTAAGAGATATTGGAAATAATGTACTGTCATAAATATAAAAACCGAAAAAGTCTACTCAAAAGAGAATACAGAAAGCTCGAATTGAAATTGAAGCAGGAAATGAAACAAATTTTCTTCTCTCCAATTCCTAGTTACCATGCGCGCGTAGACTTCAGGAAGTGGTTCCTCGACTAGGGGCGGAATGAGGGAGGAAAATTCTGTACGAGAAGATGTCGCCTTACTTAATATTAGAAATACTCAATTGCCTCAATTCGCAATTATTAACCTAATCGAACTATGTTTTCTTATGGCTACCCTCTTCTAAGCATGTAAACTATTCAGTAGATTCCAGAAATGTTTTAACTTTTCTTCTCTCTATAACCATATAAATTGTTCAATAGATTCCTTTTCTTTCATTTCAACTAAATTTGTGATAGATTTTGGAATTTTCGGAGGAATGGATTTAGTCAAGGATTGTTGATGTCATAAACATCAAACCTACGAGTTAGGGTTTGTTATTGTTACAGAATCGATAATAATATTAATTTTTTTTTACATCGTTTCCAGAGATAGCTCGTTCTGGTTTCAATATATTTTCCAACAGGAGCTATTGTTATGTCGCAATCGAGCGGATGATAGAAGTATTAAAGTAAAGAGGATTTTTATTATTACCACACATGAGCGGAGTTTATTCGCGAATGCGCTGGGGAAAGATAGGCTGTACTTCCCGCCGGACTGGTGCTATCAATTTCCCCGCCAGTAATCATGAAAAGCGGCTCTAGCTTTGGTTTTCCACATTTTTATCTCACAACAATCTCGATTAGGCTGAAATTGTATGGAGTAAATTTTCACAGTACGGTCCTCTTTTTTTATCTGCAAAACATTTTTTTTAAATCACTCATTAAAAAGAAAAGTTAATTTAGACATACAGTTTACGATATTTTAGATAGAAAACTATTTATGTATCTATAAAAAGGCCTATTAGGTGGAATTATCGCCAATGTCATTTCAACCAATTTTTCAAATCCAACTTGCTTATTCAACAAGTGTTATGAAAATCAAAATATTAGAGTACTTTGCTTCGATTTCTTAGTTTTCTAAATTTTTCCATCCTTCCCAAGACGGAAATCCCAATTTTGTCCATCCACCAATAGAAATTTTGAGAAAACTATATTTTCCTGTATACGTCTGGTATAAAGATTTTGTAATCGTTCAGCTGGTAATACATTTTGGACACAAATTTTAATTTATTTTAATACATCTTGTGGAGTAAAATAGATATATCATCACAACCTGTTAATTATGTATGAGCACACTAGAGCCATACTAAAAATAATACTCAGAACATTGGTAGATAAAAAAAAGAGAAGATTTATAGAAATAAATTGTAATTTCTGCACAATAAATATGGACAATGCCAAATTGATTTTCCTGTCATGAAACTTCCCGTTTATAAATATGAATTACATTTTTTTATGCATTCGTATATTGGTCAATATGTGAGGGAGTAAAAGTGTATCCAACACAATCTTTTTTTTTTTAAATTATACTTTTTATTTATTGAAAGATATTACAATCTGCCGCACAGTTGTGGCCAATAGGTAATAATGATGAACGATCACATACATACTAAGACAAAATAAAATAAGAATAAAATAAACAAAATGAAAAAAAAAAAATCTCTCTTAAAATATATACAAACAGAAGAATTAACAAAATGAACATAATCAAACTATGTGTATGAACAAATAAATTAAAATAACATAATGATAAAATAATATATTCTCTAGTCATATCAACACAATCTAGCAATCGTAATTTTATAAGCACACCTTATATTACAATTAGTGACCACGAATTTATTTCTGGAATAGATATGCTCAAATATCTAACTAAATAAAGAGAGAGAGGGAGAGATCTATGTGAATTCCTACTATATACTTTTCGAATTTACAACACTGTCTGCTAATATCATTTTATTTATTTTTAGATAGGAGTCGTTTAATGTCAGATGTTTCAATTTTCCTGGTGTATGAATCAAAGTATCTCTTTCCCTGAAGCTCTCACACGCCATTTGTTTTTTTAAAATTAAATCATTCATCACTGATATCTTCGTTATATTTTTTCCTCACTGGAGAATTGATTGTAATAAAATATTCGAGTTTTACCATTCATATATCTCAGATAGATATTTTCTTCAATAAAGGCCGAATTTTTCGATACCCGTTTAAAGGTGAAGATAAAATAAAAAAATTAAAAAAATGAAATTCTATTCAAAGTAGTGTAAATAAACCTCAGAATTCGAATATATTTACTTGGATATATCTTAAACCCGATCGATAAATTTAAATTATTTGACCTTAAAACCAAGTAAAAGATCTCACTTGTTACCTGCTATTAATGCGTAATCAGCAGAATACTTTACTATTCCTATCTATAAATATATTTGTATTACACAAAATGGCAGTTTTAGGAATGATATAAACAAATCATTAGAAAATACATTAAAATACTACTATAGTAATTACTATTATACTGGTATAATTTTTTTATTTAATCATTTGATAATGGCTGTGACCAAATTGTTTGAGTAATTCCTTAATTAAATAGTAACCGTTTGATTACTTATATTTTCCAAAATACTGGATTATTTTCTCATTGAACTATTAAAAAGTGCAGCCTTCAAAATAAAAAATAAAATTAATAAAACTCCCATCCAAACATATATTCCCTTTCAGACTCTGAAGTTTAATAATTAAAATAAATAAAAGGCAATTTAAAATGTTGTTCACTAAATTAATTATGTTATTAAGGTCATATTTTGATTAGTTAAATTATAATTTTTTGTATGTATTTTAACGTTGTTATGTTAAACAATTTACAGGCGTGACCTTTATTAATAAGACAGCTTATGATTGGATAAAGTAGTTACAATGTTTTATCATAAATCATAATAAAATTTTATATAACAATATTATTCATTAACTTTACCAATAATCATTTTATGTGCATTAAGAAAAATACTGTTTTGTGAGTTTCTATTGTTTTAGTATCTAATAAACGATTAGTTGAAAATTGAATTTTATTTCTCCCAAATACTTACTATAAAATAAATATATTTGCCAGAACATATTCTTATATTTTTGAACTTTATAATTTACGTTTCAAAGTTTTAGTAATCACTTTTTTCTTAGTGTAATTCATTTTTCATTTCAGCTACTAGGAATTAGATACCCTTAAACCTTCATTTGAGTATCTTTTATTTATGAATTGGATGACGTTCTAAACTATATTTTGTCCATTTTCAAACCCACACCCTAAAGTCATATATTAAATATTGTTAACAAAGTTTAAAAATGTATATAAAATTTATATATCTCATTTTGTTTAAATACTTTTTTTTTACATTCGGTATCACTATTAAAATAGAATGATGTGTTAATAGCTAACCGTAGATTGATATAAGGAAGAGATAGTAGGATGTGCGGTCAGGAAGGATGCACATATAAGCAAACAATGACTTTGGACAGGAACTTCTTCCAAATCACCCTGATGAAAGCCTGAAATTCAGTTCAAAACGTGACTGCACCTCTGACCAAACTAAGTTCTAACTAAGCGTTAAAAACTTCTGGCATCGGAATAGTTTAGATTGGATATTCGTAAACGTCCTGGAAATGGGTAGCTTATTGGTAAGGCATTACGCTATTAACTCCAAGGACTCGGGTGCGAATCCGGCTGTTACAGATAATTATTTTGCGTTTCACTGTAGCCGTGAGTAAGCCCCGTGGGTTCGGGAGCCCTACGGCGCCAACCCAGCCTCATTAAATGGGTACCCTTAGTTGGATAAAAATCTGGCTGCCGAGCGTGATTCTGACCAAATCATTCTTGCACAACCGTTGATCAAGTAACAGTACTTCCATAAAAGTGCTGCACCCCTTTATGGGTCGGTGCGGTTCAGATTTAATTATTTTTTTAGTGATAAACATCGCACGTGAGTTTTGCTGTTTTTATTATATTTAAAAAAATGACTGTTTTTATTTAGTGTATTTAATTATTTTACTTAAATGTATTTATATTCCTTCGTAAATATGATACATAAATAAAATCGTACTCTTAGTTGTAGCTTTAAAAATGACAGATTCTAATGTTTGGCAATCAATAAATTTTAAAGAGG